>NC_142670.1:18271449-18388949 GCF_964200805.1 Pocillopora damicornis
CAAAATATGTATTATAATGAAAGATGAGTTTTGAAAGTCCGACTTTTTCCGAGATATTTTCTCAGAATATATAACTAAGAGTTTCGCTGCCGTTTATTTACATTATAGCAACGATATCATGTTTTTACTGTCGGCCAAAATAGGTCCTAGAAAGTCAGCTGGTGGCATTAAAACATTTGAGATAAAGCATCCTGTTACATAGTTACACCACTTGCGCACGTTCTGGCCTGTATAAAGCTCCAATTTCAACGCAGGCTAAGTTTCAAATGATTTCTCTCCCAACGACCAGTTTTTCGATCTTGAAAAGGAAAGGAAGACTGCGATACTCACTCAGGCAAGTTCATACCATAGGATAAGTACCTTGTGGTTCTGTTATCACCATGATAGCGGAGAGCTAAACTAACAATATCATTCTGGGAAATTTCAATAAGCGTTGTCAGGGGCGGCGAACTGTGTGCTATTTTAAAAGTATAGCGTGAATGTTTGGATCAGCAGAAAGATCTGCTAATACATTAGGGAATGGGTCATAAAGAATTCAGTTACTTTATCATTTAGATGTCTGTTTCCAGTTTGCATGTATTGGGACGACGACCGTTCTTCAGTTACTGTAAAAACTGTTTCTGCCACAGAGGAATTGCATTTAAGAAGGTTTGACACTTCTATTTTCGTGTCTGATCGACCCGTGCCATATCTCATGCGTGCCTTTTCACATCAAGCTTTAAATTTTTCGTATGCATGGGATATCACTAGTCATGTGTGTGCGGAAGAAAATAAGTAAAACTTTTGATTAAGCCACAGACAAAAGTGCAATGGGACTTTTATAGTACCCATATCTCGACTCTTGCCGTATCTCACGCTTGCTTTTTCACACCAAGCTTATTTGTCGCATGCATGACATATCGCTCGTCATGCCTGTTTGCGATATGTCATACAGCCGAACAATAAGTGCCTCTGCAGTTATCGTATTTCCTGTTTTTCTGTGGATATCCTCATATTTGTGCTCTCAAACTTTATGATTTCATTTCAGGTGAGATTATATAACTACAATGGGAGTCCAAGAGTTCTTTCATTTACCAGTTTTCCTCTTCATGTTGGTATTGTTTCATTCAGTTGTTGCTCAGTACCACTGTGATACACGGGAAGTCTCCATCTTTGGTAAGATGCTTCAAAAACACATTTTTAAAACAATCACTGGAGCAGCACTCGGTGATGTGTGTTTGCGGGAATGTTATCGTGACGTCAGATGCCAAAGCTTTAACTATGTGTTCACCCAAGACAAGTGTGAGCTGAGTAACCGCACAAAGGAAGCCAGGCCTGAAGATTTTGTACCCAGCTCTGAGAGATATTGCTTCAGACGATATAGGAAGAGAGGTGAGCATCAAGGCAAAATGATTCGGCTAACTGCTATAGAGAGGGAGATATGGCCTTTTTCCTTCACTTTGTCGTGTTCTTATTTTCTATTCTAGCTATTCTCGGTGCCATTCCCGAACTACCTGCAGACTCGTGCAAGGAAATCATGGCCAGTGAAGGTGGACAAGCGGTCAGCGGAAAGTACTGGCTGAATTTCATCAAACCTGACACTCCTGTGTTGGCTCATTGTGACATGAAAACCGAAGGTAGAGTAGGACAGTTAAACAGAATGGATATACACTAAAAAGTACTGTACCTTGCATAAAAGCTAATAATCAGCTTTTCTGTCTAGTACAATTCTTTCTCGTTGTTGATCGTAAGTCTGATCGTTTGGAAGGAACACTTGGAAAAGATTGTTACCATGTCAAAGAAAATTTAGAAATATTCGTAATCGTTTAAGATTTTTTCCTTGGAAACTAATTATGAAGCAGCAAGGAACTTTTCTTTCAGCCCTAACAGAGCAGATGGCTGGCTCTTAATCTAACAGCAGGAAACTAAATTAAACTAAAACTAAATGAACAAAGACTAATAATAACACTAAATTACCTGCTAAACTAAAACCAAGTCACATCACCCACGAAGAAACGCCCGCGCATTTCGAAACATGACGGTTTTTTTTCTATCTTATCTTTTATCTTATTTATATAATTCATGTTTCAATCCATGTACGACAACAGATAACGGCAAGAATTGTATATCCATAGGCTGGAATCTATTTTTTTCAAAGTAGGATTTGATAACTATTGACTCATTTGCATCCTACTAAGTAAGGTGAACTCGTTGTTTATGCTTCGCTTTTATTCTCAACACCAAACAACGATTCAATATGTTATGGGAATGATATACATAGAAACTCTTGGAGAGCCTGCTCGATAAAGCTGTTTGAAACACACACACTCCTTGATTTTTTTTAAAAAGTGACTAATTTGATAAAAGAGGATCTGAACATCAATTTGCTTAAAATTGTGCTTCGTGATCAATTTATATTGTCGCTCTAAACGATTTGGATATTCATTAACAGATGCTGACGAATGTAATACCTCCGTCAGTGTTTGTGATGTGAACGCTGACTGCAAAAACACATTGGGATCGTATCGCTGCTCCTGCAGATCCGGTCTTTCTGGAGATGGACATACCTGCAAAGGTGAGAAAAAATTTTAGCAGAAAACGTACAGTTCTCATAAAGCAAATGTCGTTGCGAGGAGTTATTTCTCTCAGCTTTCTTCGACCATTACTTCATTAGATTTGAAATTACTTCGCGTCAACAATTTATTCTTTATTTAAATTTAAAAGTTCGGTACAAATGTTGTGGAATCTTCGCGTTGTTTTCTTTTGATTAGATATTTTTTAATTTCATCCTGTTGCAAAGAGTTTATTATGCGTATCAGCGATACGGCGGAACTTCCATGATAAACCCCAAACATCTTGCACTTTAATTTCCAGGTGTTGACCCTATTCGCAATAGTGTTTGCTAAGTGTGCAGCTCTCTCGGTTCATTGTTCAATTGAAGGTGACAAAATACTGGGGAATAAACAAATACGTCAATCTAAAGGCCGCAGAATTTTCATAGAAGGAAGAAAAAGTAATTTGGCTTTCCTTTGTGGGAAGGATGCGCGTTTGTTGAATGGTCCTGAGGGAGACTAAGAAGAATAAGTCAGCTGTTAATGTTTTACTTTTTTATAGATATTGACGAATGCAACGCTTTCCCATCATCTTGTCCAATTTATGCCAATTGCGAGAACATCTTAGGCTCTTATCACTGTTCCCGCAGACTTGGTTTTTTGGCGATGATACAACTTGTTACCGACATTTGGGTTTGGATATTTGGGTTTTAAGACAGACTAACTAACTTGTTATTTTCAACGCTTCAAATTCAATTCACATTTTTTGCGGACATTTTCCCCTAAAAGTTTCACAGGTATCACGTTCATAGCATATTTCAGGCGTAAATACTTTTTTCTTTTTGAAGGTACTGTGAATCTCAAAACCGATGGAAGAAGAGGACGCTTTGGTACTATACAGACGTTCACTGTTCCAAGGTCCACCCGCTATCTCATCAAAGCCTGGGGCGCTCGGGGAGGAACACATTCATACGATTATGGAGACAATCCAGGAACATATTATGGTGGAAAGGGAGCGTTTATATAAGGCAAGTTCAGACTGAATAAAGGAACAGTGTTAAATATTGTGGTGGGACAAAGAGGAGGAGATTCAGTGAAGGTTAAAGGCGGACAAAGCACTAACATGACAGCAGCTCAATTAGGAGTGTCCGTGGAAGACAATGCTGGCACTGGAGGAGGGGGAGGAAGTTTTGTTTATACTACAGCTGCTGTTCTGTTGCTGGCTGCCGGAGGAGGAGGAGGTGCGTCGGGTGGATATAATGGTGTGGATGGTCAGGCGGAATCAAATGGCACCAATAGTGTAGGGCAGGTTTCGTCACCAGTTCGAAATGGAGGCACAGGTGGGCAGCCAGGTGAATGCAACAGTGAGGGCGCTAGCTATCATGAAGGAGTGGGAGCGGGTTGGTTTGGTCAAGGTTGTACCCGACTAGGCCCCTCCGATGGGGAAAGAGGTGGATCACGCGCGCAAGCGTGGATCGGAGGTCAAGCCGGAGGTATGAATAGTGGTAATAACGGGGGCCCTACACCAGAAGCAGTTGGTGGGTTTGGTGGTGGGGGAGGTGGATCAGAGGATAATGGTGCATCAGACGGAGGTGGTGGGTACTCTGGGGGAGGTAGCGGTACCCATGCGAAACAAGCTGGAGGTGGAGGAGGCTCGTACTGTAATGGCCAAGATTGTTCCAGTTTGACTGGTGGGAACTCTAATGATGATGGCCTTGTGCAAATTACAGAATTGTTGGGCTGATTCTAAGACATATCTTGAATATTACAGTTGTTTTTCAAAAATGGATTTTCTATATTACTAGAAAAAGTAGTTGTGATGGTAACTGCAGAAGTTTTATGTACATTCAAATCCCTTGTTCCTTTTTTCAGTATGAGATGATAAGAATGCTCTTCCTCCAGCTAGGTATTAAAAAGGTCACCGTCTAGGATCATGATATTCAACACCCTAACCCTTAACATCCTGAGATTTGATAAAACTTTTTAAAAGTTTACTTGTAAGAGTGTGGTCAAAAACCTTTATAGAGTTAATAATTTGAAGGGAACTGTCCAATAAGTTCCGTCTATTAACTATCCTATTATAGAAAGTTCTTTTTTTAATAGTAAGCACTTCAGAACTGGTCCCGAGTAAAACAAAAGGAACGCTTCACAGTAGGTACAGTCGTCTAATAATTTGTTTTATCACTTAAACTGCGGTGTTATACAGGGATTTCCGGCCTCGAGAAAAACCATGTATTATTCTCTATATGTATAGCATAAAAAATAAATTAGAGGAGGTGATGCAGAAACAAATCGAACATTTTGATAACGTCCTTTAAAGGGCTTAAGAGTGCAAAATACCGCAAAACTAAAATTTCCTGCCGGTTTAACATTCCACTGAGAAAACTAGGCGAAACAATAAGGAATATGGCTAAAATCGCCTGCTTGCGCCCGCTTTTTTTTATCTTGAAAACAAACTAGTTTCATGCAGCAGCTATTTGCCAGTATGTGGATTTTTTTAGAAGAGGGTTCCATAATCAGATATATAATATGACCATTAGCGAATATGCAATGAAAAACTGATATTCTGGACGTTCTCCATTAAGGACGCTGATCTTCAGGTCGAATAATCCCTTAAAATATTCCTCTTTTCCTCGTTTTTCTCGACTTAGTAAAGCCTATTACAGTTGGCTTTACCTGCGGACCGTATTTTGAATTTAAGGCACGGTCACAAACTTTATTCAATAAATTAATGTTTCGTAAAGGCCTGGCTCGTGCCCTGTACGCTTCCACAAGTTAATTCGGAAGTATTTATTAACACCTATATGGTTTGAATAAAAACGAACCTTTTTAAATGTTTTGATCGATGAAAACAGATCCAAGAAAAAATATTTGTCTGATTGGTCCCTCAGCCGTAAGGATCTTTCAGGCGGGCCCTTCTTTATTTTCTTCTTTGTCGTCCGAACGAGAAAAAAGAATGCGCTAATATACTCTCGCTCAAAACTGCGTTACCCAGGAGAATTAACTCTTTGTTAGCCCTTTGAGAACACTTTTAACATAACAAGTTTTCGGACTAACAATTTACCATTTTCTTTGCTGTATCTGTTTTCGTAATGGCTTAATTCTTCTCCTCTTTTTGGAAACAAGGAGGAGTAACCTCCATTTAGTTATTAAGTCATGACCATGAAATAACACCAGCGGAGTAACAGTGCAAGTGTGAAGTATAATGGAGGGACCCATGCATCCCACTGCGAAGAATAAACCTAAATGATTGGGCCATTTTTTTGTAATGTTTATTTTCTTTACGGGGACTCGCTAAAGTCACGTTCAATTATTTTTCCTTAGTATTGCTCTACGCATCCTCTACTGCGCATAAAAACACGTATAAAAATCAAGAAGTACGACCACGTCTCGTGTTTCTCCACGCAGTTCTTTCTTGCTCTTGCCGCTTTTTGCGTGCCTTACAACAGAACAGAGCACAGTCAGGGCTTCTATATTTGTTATATATGGAATATTGTGCGCTATTGCTAACTCAATTTTTTTTCGAACGTCTTACAACTCTAGCAATTTACCAACCAGCAGGAGAACTAGTACTTTAAAAGAAAAATAATCGATATCTACAAGAGGTTAACTGGTACTTGTGTGGGTACTTGTTTTAACTTGTACTTGTACGTCAAAACTGACATAGTAATACTGGAAATCAAAATTAATTAGTTTGTGGATAGCAGGTTTTGAATGAGTTTCCTCTCTCTGAAATAGCGCATGAAAAGAGAATCAGTTAAATCTCATATTAAGTACGAAAAAGTCAACGATTTCATAGAAAACTTCAATTTATGCGAAATTCTTGAATGTTCATCAAAAGGCTTTTGAACACATGACTTGTCACTTGACAACAGTTCGTCGTGTGAAAACAGGGTTTTGCCTTCACAAATGAACAGACGGACGGGGACAACTCTTAAAAACTCTTCTGGGTAAAGGCTTTCCTTGGGGGCACTCGCTGGCTGCGGGGAGGTAACCGGAATCTATTACGGTTGCTGACTATCCTTGAGAGAAAGACTAACGACAACAGGGTTGGCTCCAACGTAGATTTATTCTTCAAGCTCTACTACAATTTTGACCAGAACGGACCTGGCCAGGGCTGGTTCGACCCCGTTCTCTTCCTAACTTTCTCACCTAACCGCTAAGCTTTACAGAACAGTCCTATTTAAACCTAACGTACATGGATAACGTAATGCCATGAATAATCTACAGGATCATGTAATCTACTACACTATTGGCTAAGCAGGAATTTCGCCTTTTACAACATTAATTACTTTAAAGAGTTCCGGTGGATAACAGTTACACAAAAGGACATGACAGGTGGCTGTTACAGTTTAACACTAACAATAACTGTTTACGGGTGACTAAAGGAGAACTGGTAGCGTTTATGCTTTGCTGAACTAAGTTTTCTACGTGGAATATTGTGTTTTTTGAGCGTAAGCATGAAAGAACTCGATACTAAAAATCACTAAAAATCCTATCGTATCAGTCGGCCGATTTCCATTCTTGTTTAATGTTTCATTTGATCATTGGCTAAAATGATGTCTAATGAACCATGTGTTTTGTTCGTTAGACATAAGAGTATCCTCAAATCTCGCCCATAAAAAGCTGACATTAGTCTCAAGTTATTTGTCGTGACTGATGTTAGCACTTATTGTGAAGAACGAAAAATAAAGCTTTTTAAATACAAATTAATGTTTAAATAACAATATCAAGAAATTTAGTTAACAACTTTCCTTTTTTTTAGCAACTATTCGAAATAGCAACTTTCCAGCATTTTAGGATTCCAATCGGGACAGGCCTAGTCTCAGTGAGGTGATGGCTTTTACGGCTAATTAATGGAAAAATTTTCATCATTTTACGACTAACGGTTAATTTTTTTCTGTTATTTTGATTATTTTGGTTGTGTCACGATAAACTGATCTCCCCACTAAGGCTCTGATATTCTTACGACCTCCCCCAACCCTTCATTGGCAGTCAATTTTTTATACTCTCCTCTCTACACTTTGTTGGAGACGATTGACCCCCTCTGTTCCCATTGACATCCATGTGATCTCCCCAGAATCCTATGCCCCCCCCCTTCGTTGACGGCTGGCCTCTAAAGGATATCGAGAGAAAATTGAAGTATATTCAGGTGATACTAGATTACGACAGGAGCTCCTGATTACGACCACAAGACGTAATAAACCACTGATTCAGCTTTGCCGTCATCGGTCGTTGAAAATATTTTTTAATCAATTTTTTTTACCATTAATCAGGTTGATGGATATGTTTAGGTAGGAGTAGGTTAACATTGTTGGAACACTATATTTCCGTGACTTTCCAGGCAGAATTTGATTGAGAGGAGGGGTGAGAGCCGTCTTTGTATTTAGATAAGGCTATGTAAATAAGAAAAAAGAGCTATTGCTAAAAGCGTATCAAGAAAAGCGGATCAGCCTAAAGTTAAGCAGGCTTTGTTTGACGATTAACAATGACCGAATATGGCTATTTTGGAACAATGGCGGAAACAGCTTTAAAATACACGCGGGATTTTTCAAAATTTCCGATTATCATACGAGCGGCAGATTCAAACGATCGGCAAAACTGATGATAAGACAAATCCTCCCCGTGGGGGTGATTCTGGTAGATTTTTTAGGATGCAAATAGTCAGGGTGAGGTGGATGGTGGGGCGACTATAGCTTTCGTATCTGAAATAAAGAGATGTCACCGTTTTTTCCCTTATATTGCTTAAAACTGACGAAAGATGTATTCAATTAGAGGCTCACTGTGCGATGCAAAGGTGATGAGAGCATGTGTAACCTGGTATTAACATCCGAAGCCTACCACGCCGTTGAATCATGTAGAAGACTATCGTCATTTGCTCGATTTCTATTTACCATACAAATGCTAACTGTTTACCGTAGCGTGAATGCATAAGCCCAGAAAAAACTTAACACGCAAAAAAATCACACCCCTTGATTCGTTAAATGCTGCCTCGCTTGACTGAGAACAAACATAAAGTCCCAACGTCCGCTTTCTACAAAGCGAGTTTGGATAAAACATGCGCTCTGACTGGTTGAAACAGTGTGCTTTATTATAGTACGGATACACGAAGAGAAAGCTAAGCAGTGTGTCTCATTTCAGCAGGTGGTTGATAACAAAAACATTGTTAATAGCTATCAGCCATTGAACCGTCAGTTTAGGAGAAAAGAGCTAGTCGGAAAATTATTGTGAACTATTATAAGCGCGTTTAGACGTATCAAATTATTGCTGTTGTAAGTAGGTTGTAGTTATTAATCGTGATGAACACAGTTGAATACGATGTGAATCGAACGTGCGTGCTGCAACCTTTTTCAGGTGATAAAGTCGACTGGATACGACTGCAGCTGTGTTCTTTGATCGCTGGAAGCACGTGGTCAGATGCGATCGATCGAAACGTTGCGATCCAAAGTGACCCCATCGAGGAAAAAACGATTTTCATTCCATACAAATTGATAACTTTTTCCACTTTCTGCAAAACTTTGATCCGCCAAGTCTCACATAGAGGATTTTCTAGTGTTAATCAAAAAGTTAATATTTAAAATGCATCGAGGACAATACCTGTTATGTTTCTTTTGAAACTTAATTTTGGCGGAGAGACCCGACGTCAATAATTTGCATGACAGGTTAATTTAGTGTAATAAACTGAGTTGATAACGTAAATTGTTTACCGTAAGGAGTTTAAAGACTGTAGAGGCTGACGTTTCGAGCGTTAGCCCTTCGTCAGAGCGATTGGAATCGCTGTGACGAATTGCTAACGAAGCGCTTGTCGAAGGGCTAACGCTCGAAACGTCAGCCTTTGGAGCCTTTAAACTCTCGGCGGTGGCCAATTTACGTTATCAACTTAGTTGATTACATTAAATTACCCTGTTACATCTCGTACCGACGCAGCACAACAGTTTCTTTAGAAACTTACCCCATTTTTAATTTGCATGACAGTCAACCTCCCACATCATGTGCGAAAAATAAACGGCTGGTCGTGCCTCAAAACATCACCAGGTGATTAGGCTTAGATACTTTCTGAGAAGAGAATACTCACAAGCCTTGCAGTTCTATTGCAGTTAAACCGATATTTTGGACTTGTCTATCGTCATTGAAAATTAGCTAGAAGTTTGCGTTTGATTTAACTTACAGAAACTCGACTCACACAACGGAAGAAATGATGATGACCAGAAGTTGCCAATGAGAAACACTCTTGAGTGAGTACCGAAGTCCTTTGGAAAAAATTTATCTTATATAGTATGTATCACAAGAAGACTACGTGAAGTGGAGCTTATAGCTTCATTTTGGATGGTTTTGAATGAGTGTGTCCTTTGTTATGCTAAAGAAGCCAGTTTAGCAATGTATTACTGAGCTACAGACTTTAAAGCTGACTTAACTCACGGCTCTATCATCAAAAGTGAAGCTCTTGCGCCAGAATCTTTTTTCAAAACATGATTCGTTGATGTCAGAATCTCCTCTTGTTAAATTATTCATACGCTTTTAAGAGAACTTTTGCACCCGCTAGTTTGATAATGTTGGACAATACACTGGCTCACACTTGTCTTTACTCTTGAGCACGCTACGTTTTGACACGAGCCATGATTTCTAGGTTCCATCAGTGATTGCACCAAAGAGTAAGAAAGAAAAAAAAAACAAACGATTTACGGATAAAAAATTTAAGAGATGTGATTGCCAAAAAACCGCGCGTGCCTTTTGTCAAAGTGCAAATGGAATCCGAGTTTTAGATTGCGTTATCTGTCTCACATATTGATATGGAAATAGTGCATATACTAGTTCATAAAAATTACCAATCCATAATCACTCGAGTAATTATTAACACGTCGGACTATGATCTTCGTCGGTTTGGGCAAAATGCAATTATAAGGAACAAAGATACAGAATTGCATTCATGTAGTAAAATTCTTATAGGACCTTTTGGCTGAATCAGGTCGAGCCGAACTGAATCCACATTTTTCTGTTGATCATGCCACAAGGATCTTACCTACTCTCGGTCTCTAAATAATGATCTGGGGACTAAAATTTACCCTCCTTTACAGTCAAAAAGAAAACTTACATAGCTGTATTATAACGAAAGATGAAAAGAAACGAGTTTAGAAAGTCCGACTTTTTGCGAGATATTTTCTCAGAATATAACGAAGAGTTTCGCTGCCGTTTATTTACATTATAACGACGATATCACGTTTAGACCCGTATAAAGTTCCAATTTCAACGCAGGCTAAGTTTCAAAGTTATCTCTCTCCCAGCGATCAGTCTTTCGATCTTGAAAAGGAAAGGAAATAGCTTATGGTCCATTATCATCATGATAGCATAGAGCGAAACTAACAATATCATTCTGGGAAATTTCAATAAGCGTTGTCAGGGGCGGCGAACTGTGTGCTATTTTAAAAGTATAGCGTGAATGTTTGGATCAGCAGAAAGATCTGCTAATACATTAGGGAATGGGTCATAAAGAATTCAGTTACTTTATTATTTAGATGTCTGTTTCCAGTTTGCATTATCTGTCTTTGAGGAATTGCTTTTAAGAAGCTTTGACATTGCTATTTGGAAAACTAAGCAAAATTTTTTTTATTTAACCGTAGACGAACGCGCTATATAACTGTTTTCAATATTCGCGTCTTAATCGATCCGTGCCATATCTCATGCACACCTTTTCATATTAAGCTTTAAATTTATCGTATGCGTGTCGTATCGTTCGTCATGTGTGTGCGATATGTCATACTGCTTGGAGCAAAGCCAAACAATAGGTGGCTCTGCAGTTATCGTATTCCCTCTTTTTCGGTAGACGGCCACATATCTGTATATCTGTGCTCTTAAAATTTCAACTTTAATTAGTATGCTAATAAGCTTCACCGGCATCCGCTGGTTTGATAAAGTTGGACTATAATGATAAAAACTTCACTTATCTCATAAACTCGCTCCTTTCTGAGATCAGCCTTGTTTTTTAGGCCTCAGCAGTGACTGCACTGAAGAGCAAGAAAAAAATCTAAACGATAAAGACAGAACTCTCAACAAAAGTGATTGTAGAGAGATGCCTCTTGTCAAAGTGAAGACAGAAGAATTATCTGAGGTCTCACATTTTGATATAAAAATGAATACAGGAGGTCAATAGCGCATAAAAAGGTATGAGGAATCAAGAGAGAGAGCAGCAATCATACTATAAAATGCTTTTTAGATCGGATTGGACTGGAAATTATTTAGCTTTCGTTCATGACGTAAGGACCAAAATACGTTCAGCCTTAATGTCATCATCTAACGAAAAGCACGTTCACAGTTCTGCCCCATTCCTAACAAGAATAGTGTTATGGCTGCGTCAAACGAACGATAATAAGAAACGAGTTTTGAAAAGCCAAAGAATTCTAAAAAAATGTTTTTATTTAGATAAAACGAAGAGTTTCGTTGCTATTTACTAACATTACGACAACGATGTCGTGTTTTGAATTTCCAAGAAAACGGAAATTCTGCGTGGATCTCAGCTTAAATGTTTTCAAAGAAAGTCTGCAGGTGGCATTAGAAGAAGTTTCAAAAAGAACATCGCGTTTCATAGTTTCGTCATTTAAGCATGTTGTGGTCTGTAAAGTTCCTCATTCAATACAAGTCAAATACAATTCATAGTCGATTTGTTTTCAAAGGTTTCTTTATCGATTTTAAAAGTGATGGAAGACTGCAATACTCACTCAGGCAAGTTCATAGCATGAGAGAAGTACCCTATGTTATCACCATGATAGGACAGAGCTAAACCAAAGATATCATTTTGGGAAATTTTTAATACGCGTTGTCAGGGGCGGCGAACTGTGTGCTAATTGTTAAAGGAGTCTGTTATTTTATGACACCGTTAAGTATCCATGTCTTATCGACTAGCGCCATATATCTCACGCTTGCTTTTTTACACCAAGCTTTAAATTTGTCGGATGCATGACATATCGCTCGACGCGGTCAGCCGTCAGCGAGCATGATGGCCGCGTTTTTTGCTGGCTCTGCCAACTTGAAATAATTTCTTGCTTTTTCTCGCGTAAATCTAACTTTTTCTTTTACAAACTTAACAAACAAGTAACAAACAATGTCTTCAAAAAGAGGAAGGAAACGGTGGAAGAAGATTTTGAGGCTTTTGTACACCATCAGTTGAGTTCAATAAGTGACGACCTGAAAGAAATGAAAGGAACTCAAGTCAAGATTCAAAGCGACATTGAATCTCTTCAGAGTCAAATCAAGAAAAATGAAAGCTCGATTTCAAAACTGAAAGAATCTTTGGATACAAAGCTGGAGGTATTAACAGGACAACTGCATGAAGCTAACACAAGAATCAACCAAATCGAGAACGATATCACCAAGTATGCAAAAGAGATCGATAACACCTACGAGAGATTGTTGTCCCTGGAGAGATATTCTAGGGACTACAATCTGAGATTTTACAAATATAAATATAATGGTTAAGTTGAAGCATTATGTATCAAAAGCAACACTTATTAGTGTGTATTATTCTCTTATTTATCCTTACCTTACTTATGCTTGTACACTTTGGGGAAATAATTATAACGCTCCATTGTCTCAAATCGCAAAGTTAAAAAACAAAGCGGTTCATGTTATAAATGATGTTCCTTTAATGGAATCAATAACTCCACACCACACATCCTTATATACCTGCTTCATTAGTATCTGAACTACTTAACTACAGTACCTGCGGTGCATCATCCAATCAAGTTGCAATACCTTTATTTCGAACTAATCTTAGGAGATTTTGCCCCAGCATTATTGGAAGTTTCTTTTGGACCGATATTCCGCAATCTATTAGAAACAAACTATCTAAAAAAATGTTTAGAAAAGCACTTTTGCGCTGGTACCTTGCTCAATACTGATGAAACATTATCTCTTTTATAATTTTCTGAGCTATTTTGTCATTTTTCCTTTACTTTTTTTCATAAAAATCTCAAGTCCTTTGTTATACATAACTTTAAGGGGCACAATATTAGTTTTCTAGATCTGCCTCTCTCCTCTCCTTCAATATACAATGTATTTCAATTTATGTGTTGTAAATTCTGTTCTACGCATTTTTTCCTTTGTAAATCTTTATTATTTATACTATGTTATATCACGTTATATTTACATAACTGTGAAGCAGCTAGGAATTGGAGGAATAAAAAAAATATATATACATATATATATAGCTCGACATGGGTGTCTGCGATATGTCAAACAGCTTGAAAAACAGCCAAACAATAAGTGCCTCTAAAGTTATCGCATTTCCTGTTTTTCTGTGGACATACTCATATTTGTATCACTGTGCTCTCAAACTTTATGATTCATTTCAGGTGAAATTATATAACTACAATGGGAGTCCAAGAGTTCTTTCATTTACCAGTTTTCCTCTTCATGTTGGTATTGTCTCACTCAGTTGTTGCTGAGTACCACCGTGATACACGCGAAGTCTCCATCTTTGGTAAGATGCTTCAAAAACACATTTTTAAAACAATCACTGGAGCAGCATTCGGTGATGTGTGTTTGCGGGAATGTTACCGTGACGTCATATGCCAAAGCTTTAACTATGTGTTCACACAAGACAAGTGTGAGCTGAGTAACCGAACAAAGAAAGCCAAGCCTCAAGATTTTGTACCCAACTCTGAGAGATATTACTTCAGAAAAGATATGAAGAGAGGTGAGCGTTAAGGCAAAATGATATAGCTAACTGTTTTAGAGAGGGAGATATCACGTTTTTTCTTCACTTTCTCATTTTCTTACTTTCTAGCTATTCTCGGTGCCATTCCCGAACTGTCTGCAGACTCGTGCAAAGAAATCAAGGCGAGTGAAGGTGGACAAGCGGTCAGCGGAAAATATTGGCTGAATTTCATCAAACCTGACACTCCTGTGTTGGCTCATTGTGACATAAAAACCGAAGGTAGAGTACGAAAGTTAAACAGAATGGATATACGCTAAAAGTATTGTACATGGCGTAAAAGCTAATGGTAAGCTTTGTGCCAGATACAATACTTTCTTGTTGTTGATCGTAAGCCGGTCTGATCGTTCGGTGGAGGGGACACCTGGAAAAGATTGTTACTATGTCAAAGAAATGTTATAATTGTTCTAAAATGTTTATGATTTTTTCCTTGGAAACTAGTTATGAAACAGCAAGGAAATTTTATGTCAGCCCTTACAGAGAAGATGGGTTGCTCTTAATCTAACAGCAGGAAACTAAAATCAACTTAAGTTGCATCACCCACGAATAAGCGCTCGCGCATTTCGAAACATGACGGATACTTTTCAATCTCACCTTTTCTCTTATTTGTATATTTCATATCGCAATCCATGTACGGCAGTAGATGACAGCAAGAATTGCATATTCATAGAAATCTATTTTTTTCAGAGAATGATTCGATAAATCTTGACTCGTTTGCATCCTACTAAGTATGGTGAACTCATTGTTTACACCTTGTTTAATTCCCAACACCAAGCAATGATTCAATATGTCATTGGAATGATATCCATTGAGATTCTTGAAGAGCCTGCTCGATAAAGCTGTTTAACACCCACACTCTTGGGTTTTTTTAATTAACTGTGGCTAACTTAATTAAAGAGGATCTGAACAATAATTTGCTTAAAATTGTGCTTCATGATCAATGTATATTGTCGCTCTAAACGATTTGGATATTCATTAACAGATTCTGACGAATGTAATGCCTCCATTAGCGTTTGTGATGTGAACGCTGATTGCAAAAACACTCTGGGATCGTATCGTTGCTCTTGCAGAGCCGGTTTTTCGGGAGATGGACATACCTGCAAAGGTAAGAAAAAATTTTATCAGAAAACGTACATTTCTCATAAAGCAATTGTGTCGTTGCAAGGTTATTTATTTCTCTAAGCTTTCTTTGACTATTATTTTGTTAGATCTGAAATTGTTTCGCGTCAGCAATTTATTATTTATTACTCGGGCTTTCCGAGGGAAACGCTCGAAGTACAAATTCGGCTTTTTTTTTTTTTTTTGGGTTCAGTCACAAAACGCAGTTCCACTACAGCGCATGCGTGAAGTGTAAGCGCATGCGTAGAATGAACCCTAGAGCGCATGGTTTAAAGCAATGGCTGCCTTCGTGGACAATTCCTTGCCTGATGTACGCGAAAAAATTCGATGGCTATTACGCTCAATATATATACAAAGTCACACACCGTTCACGGTAGACACACACTAAAACTTGTGGAGCGTCTTGGGAACGGGTCGGTCCGCGAACTTTACGAGAGATCAATTTAAGAGCGATACTTGACGATGGAACCTTCTATCGAGAAATATCAAGCGAAACCTGCTATATCAAACGAGCTATCTCATATTATGTTTACGTGTAAACACAACCGTGTATTTAGACGTGATCGAGAACCCAGTAGAATACCAGAAGCTACCGGCTGAAACGTCTTAGAAGAAAGGCCAGAAAACTGAAGGAATTTATTTATGAGCGTATTCGTCGAAGCATACCGAAGTCTTCTTGGCTACGTCGTTATGTGAAGGTTAGAAGAGTTACAAAGAGTGTTTGTAAGCTTAATACGAAGAGGGTAACATTAAATAGTTACACGACACGAGAAGAAGTATTTGTTGAATTTTTCTGTGAGGGTGTATCAAAGGATATTTAGATTGAAGTATGGAGCAAGTCGGTATTTATCAATGTTTTCTTCTAATTAACCCATGTGTCTTTATAAGAGTCAGACACACTTATCAAACTATTGCAAATTTCAACTGAATTCAGATATAGAGAAAAACCCTGGTCCTACTCCAATGTACATTGACCTTGTTTTGCAATGAGTTTATGCTCTTTGATTTACAATAACAAACAAGGAATCAATTCTGCTAATGATCTCGTGTCAATAATGAATATTGGAAAGCAGTTGTATTAAAGTTTGTCTTAGTTAACCAGACAATCATTTTTAAAGCAGACAGAATTACCCTCACTTCTGATGACAATGATAATATATAAGTGTCAACTTCTGTTTTACGTGAGTTAGATTCTGGAACTGTAAAATGTTATTCAAAATATTAACAGGAACAGATCATCCAAGAAATTGAAGAAAGAACATTGAACCTCATGTTATAACTTGTGAATAATATCCTCGGTTAGACTTATTTGACGTTTACGATCAGTACAAAGGAAAAGAACTCAGCATTAATACCAAATATTGAAACATCTTCGTCATTTTGTTACAGTTTTGTTATACGCAATTCCCAAAATTGGTGCTCTACCAAAAGCACTCACTCTAGCTATACAATGTTGCAGTGGTTTCAGAGATTTTTCTATTAAAAACAATATGAACTATTGAACAGTAACATTGCTTCAATTTACTGATTTCTGACAACTCCCCCCTGCGTGAACATTTGGCAACGAACTATGACTCGGTACCAATCATAGATAAAAAAATCCCTTCTCCTTTCAGTTAAAGGCAAATACAATACCTACTCAGGGTTCGTAAAAGCCTTGAAAGTCCTTGAAGACGCATGAATTTAAAAATAAAAATTCAAGGCCTTGAAAGTACTTAAATTTGCGTACAAGGGCTTGATTTTTGCAATGCTTTTTCTTTAGTAACTTTCAAGTTGAAAATTATAGTACTTTTATGGAAAACTGAGAAATAATATTAAATACCTTTAAAACTGCTTATGCAAACCTTTCCAAAAGTGGTCCTTCAATTTTCTAAAACTTGGCTTTCAAAGTCATTAAAAAGTCCTTGAATTTCAACCTTTGGCATTTTTAGGAACCTGCTCCTATATGGTAATATATTATTTTTAATGTTGTCTAATACCATAACAACATTCATTACACTCCAGTAGACAAAAATAAACACAAGTAGACTTATTCATGACCGGCAATGACGAAATTGCATGACGACAGTAACAATGGCAATATGGTAGTCCCCTAAAGATAACCCCGGATGTAAGATATTGAAAGCCCGAGTTCACGCAGCTATGCGTCTAATTTAAGTTTAAAAGTGCGCTGCGAATGTTCTGAAATCTTCGTATTGTTTTCTTTCGATTATATATTTTTTAATTTTATCGTACTGCAAATAGTTTATTTTGCGTATCAGCGATACGGCGGAACTTGGACACCTTACACTTTAATTTTCAGGTGTTGACCACATTCTCAATAGTGTTCGTTAAGTGTGTAGCTCCCTTGGTTCATTTTTCAGTTGAAGGTGATAAGATACTGGGGGAAGAAACAACTAGGTCAAGATAAAGGCCGCAGAATTTGCATAGAGGGAAGAAAAAGTAACTTGGCTTTCCTTTGTGGGAAGGATGAGCGTATGTTAAATGGTCCTCAGGGGAGACTAAGAAGAATAAGTCAGCTACTGATATTTTCTTTTTTTTACAGATGTTGACGAATGCAGCTCTTCCCCATCACTTTGTACAAGCTATGCCGATTGCGAGAACACCATAGGCTCTTATCACTGTTCCTGTAGACCTGGATTTCTTGAAAATGCAACAGCCTCTTACCGTAAGAATATTTGGATTTTTAAGACAGACTGACTAACTTGTTATTTTCAACGTTTCAAATTCAATTCACATTTTTTCTGAAAGTTTTCCCCTAAAATTTCACAGATATCATATCCACAGCACAATTGAGGCGTAAATACTTTTTTCTTCTTAAAGGTACCTTAAATCTAAAAACCGATGGGAGAAAGGGACGCTTTGGTACTATACAGACGTTCACTGTTCCACGGACCACCTGCTATCTCATCAAAGCCTGGGGCGCTCGCGGAGGAACACATTCATACGATTATGGATACCTTCCAGGAACATATTATGGCGGAAAGGGAGCGTTCATAGAAGACAAGTTCACACTGAATAATGGAACAGTGTTAAATATTGTGGTGGGACAAAGGGGAGGAGATTCAGTGGAAGTTCAAGACAGACAAAGCACTAACAAAACAGCAGCTCAACTAGGAGTGTCCGTGGAAGACAATGCTGGCACTGGAGGAGGGGGAGGAAGTTTTGTTTATACTACAGCTGATGTTCTGTTGCTGGCTGCCGGAGGAGGAGGGGGTGCATCGAGTGGATATAATGGTGTGGATGGTCAGGCGGAATCAAATGGTACCAGTAGTGTAGGGCAGGTTTCGTCACAAGTTCGAAATGGAGGCACAGGTGGGCAGCCAGGTGAATGCAACAGTGAGGGCGCTAGCTATCATGGAGGAGTAGGAGCGGGTTGGTTTGGTCAAGGTTGTACCCGACATAGCTCCTCCCATGGGGAAAGAGGTGGATCACGTGCTCAAGTCTGGATCGGTGGTCGAGCCGGAGGTATGAATAGCGGTAATAACGGGGGCCCTGCACCAGGAGCAGTTGGTGGGTTTGGTGGTGGGGGAGGTGGATCAGAGGATAATGGTGCATCAGGCGGAGATGGTGGGTACTCTGGGGGAGGTAGTGGTACCCATGAAAAACAAGCCGGAGGCGGAGGAGGCTCGTACTGTAATGGCCAAGATTGTTCCGGTTTGACTGGTGGGAACTCGAATGATAATGGCCTGGTGCAAATTATAGAACTTTAGGGCTGATTTCAAAACATTTCTTGAGTATTACAGTTATTTTTCAAAAGCCGATTTTCCCATTAAGAGGAAAAAGCAGTTGTATTGGTAATTGCAGAAGTTTGATATATATTCAAATCCCCTGTTCCTTTTTCAACATGAGATGATTAGAATGCTCTTCCTCAGGCTAGATATTAGTAATATCACCGTCTAGGATCATAATATTCATTACGCTTTAGCTTAAAATCCTGACATTTGATAAAACTTTTTTAAGGTTTGCTTGTAAGAATGTGGTCAAAAACCTATTATAGAAAGTTTTTTTTAATAGTAAACTCTTTAGAACTGGTCGCGAGTAAAACAAAAAGTACGCTTTACAGTAGGCACAGTCGTCTAGTATTCTGTTGTATAGCATGATAAAGAAATTATAGGAGGCGGTGCAGAAACAAATCGAACATTTTGATAACCTCCTTTAAAGTGCGTAGGAAATGTCTTGCCGGTTTAATGTTGTCCTCAGTCGAGCCGTGTTCACCTCTAAAGGTGGTTGTCGATAAACACGAGCGGGAAACATTCCATTATTACCTTCTGATGTCAAAGATTTTGTAATATTGTTCACTCAGATCAGAAACTTTACATAGGCAACATTTTTATTATTGGATGTCATGTGACCCCAAAGTAACCAATGATAGCGCCTGCTGTTGAAAAAAAATTCCAGTTGTAGAACAATATCAGTTTTTGGTAATTAAGGTAGTAAGGTTACCAGTCGTTTCGTACCTTTTTTTCCCCAACACTTTCTCTTGTTGGAAGAAAAAAGTATTCAAAAGGGACAAATAGGTATAACATTTTGTTAAACGTCACTAATCAGTGTTTTGGAAGTTTATCAAGTTATCTTGGTAGCTCATCTAGAATTTTCATAACTCGTTTTCCTTTCAGCAATCTAATACGTGGTAAAGGGACGTCTGTTTTCGTTATGTTAGGACGTTTGTCATGAGTACAGATTTATTAAATAACTTAGAGAAAAGTTTGGTCATGCAAGTCAGCTATAAGATATGAAGTAGTAAAAAAAATACACAGGATAAGACATCACTTATAAGAGGTTTTGTAGTTTATCGATAATCTAAATAGTCCATTTATTGGAGTTTCCATTACTCGTTTACGAGCATGATAATCATTAAGACTTAAAAAGTGACTTTCGTAGATATTATACCTATATTATTGATATTTCACTCGATAAAGCAATAATAATAAAAAGGGTCTAAGAATATCACATAATTAGATATTTGGTAGTGTGTTTAAGTCTAATTTTTAGTCAAGTTGTAAATTGTTCAACTCATTTTGAGAATTCCAGTTCATTGTAGTACATGGTATTCAAATTATTTCATAGCCTGGTTCAAACGAGATCATCATTTCTAATTCCGTGTGTAAACTTGCAGTCTAACTGGGCGTGAAAATCTTCAAAACTCAGACTGTCCATTTCGTTTTCTCTTTGAGAATTTCCGCCTCTGTTCACGTCATTATAACGTGTATTATATTCTGTTGCTATTTGCTAGTTCGCTTGTTCCGAAATTTCACTTTCAATTAGAGAAAAAAAAAAAGCTGGAGAGAAGTGCGGGAAATGGTCAAACATGGCACGATTTGGCAGGATAATAACATTAGGCTCATTGCAATTTTCGTCGCCCAATATCAAAAATTTTTATGTCTTAATGCGAAACGATTGATTCTAGGATTTAGTCATTCGAAAAATACCTACGTATCTGGGATTTAGTCATTCGAAAAATACCTACGTATCTCTTTCCATAAAAGCAAAACGAAAAAAAAAGCGCTTTGTAAACATGTATTGAATGTGGTTCGAATGGCATTCTGTGATAAATTAAACGAATTCCTTACGTAAATCAAATTATTTTCATTTTCCTCTATCGTTTCAGGGGAGTTCATTATATTACTTACACTACTTTCTTGGAAAATTACTAGTGCGATCTGTTGATTAGAAGTCTAATAAAAAAAAAAAGAGATCGTTTTGCTGCGAAAGGTTTGACATAAATTTTTGATTCGAGATAAGCTCATTAAAGCCATGAAATACCGGCCTCTGTTTGTGTGTAAAGAACCTTGACACCTGTTCAACCACTTGTTTCTAAACATCAAAGACTCTGGGATTATAATTGTAATCTACTCCAAGGTAATAGCAAACTGGTGACATGTAATACAAACAATTACTTTCGGGTAGCTTGATTCCTTAAAAAAAATTCTAAATTCCCCTAAACAGTTTCCAGGAGGCGTTATCATCTACCTTGGATAGCAATCAAGGTACTTACAAGATATGTAAAGTACCAGGTCAGATATTTTGAAAAGTTAATCTGAATACAGAACAGCTGAAGGTTTGATCGCTACAGTATAAACTATAGCATTTGTTCTTCCTCTGTTTAAGCGTTGAATCCTCTCACCGATATACATTTATCAGGACTACTTTAAAGAATTTGCGAGTTTCCCACATTTCTTAGGGGAGCATAAATAAAACTTGGCAGGTTTTCAATTAGACAAGGCTGTATCTCAAGGTTCATTTTCCATCCTTATGTCTGTCGGTTTTGATGTTTCGTGGATTTTTCCCTCATTCCACAAACAGTTTTTAGGCAAGATCCAAGAAATACCTACATTCTTAGCATTATAGCATAATCTTGGTCTTTAATTTTAATCGTAATTTATCTTACAGGAAAGGACAAGCCGGTGGTTGTGACGATGCGATTCTTTATTTTAGTGACACTTTGTATCGCGTATGAAATTTTCGCTCAAGAATGCAAAAAGGATGAGCATGGAATTTTTGGTATGATGCTTCGAAGACACACCTTCAAAAAGTTGAAATTGTCGATTGCAGTCGAATGTAATCGAGCGTGTAACGATGATTTTCGATGTCACAGCTTCAATTACTTAATTACGGAGAAATTATGTGAACTAAACAACCGGACTAAGGAGGCCAGACCAGAGAACTTTGTACCAAATTCGGAGAGATATTATGTCAGGAGTAATAAGAAAAGAGGTGAGTTTCATCGCCCAAAAGGACTTAACAATGAGTGTGAAATTTAAACTTTCTAAACTACTATGGGGGGTTGGTTGGTTAAATTTGAGACACCATGGACAAAAGACATGATATTACTCCAAATTTATACTTTCGAAAGCAGATTATTTTCCATGAAAGAAAGTGGATAGCGTTATCCGTAGTTTAAATTTCTGGGCCCTAGCTCTTTTTTTGATCGAGAGGAGTAATGAAATTTATTATCCAACTGCTCAAAGTAGGGAACAAATAATGCGAGTGCAAATATCCCGCGATATTGTACAGTTATTTCCACAATTAATTATTTCCCACCGTAAAAAAACCTGTTTGACAAGTTGGCTACATTTGCTTTCTCTTGTACCGTATTTAACAACTGTTCCATGTTTGTTAGTTAAGAGCCTTCAGCTCCTCAAGTACCGGCAGCGATTAATTCAAAGCGTCGTCGCTTTGTGATCGAGTCGGATGATGAAAATGAAATGTAGTTTTGGAAATTATTTTCATATGCAAAGGGCACATCCATGTCTTTAAGAGCTTGTCTCCTGGCAGATTCAAAGCTTTGTTACTGGCGATGAATTATGAATCACTTTTCATTGATAAATGTAAACTTTCATACTTGCAGCAAATGCGAACAATTTGAGAACAACAATCGAAAATAAAATTCAACTTTTAATCGTTTTGAAACCTTATGTGACAAGTTGACGGCTCAACTCGTAAAGATACTCAGCGATCTACACACCTAAACGTCTAGTAAGAAAGTTGTTAGAGGGTGGAAGTACAGCTAGAAATTATCTTTGATGAAAATATTTCTTGTCCTCAGTTCCTCTTGGTTCCATTCTTGAATTTCCAGCGGAAACATGTGAAGAGATAAACGCCAGCGAAGATGGAAAAGCGAAAAGTGGCGAGTACTGGATTTATTCCGTTATAACGGGAAAAACTGCTCTGGTTTCTTGCGATATGGAACCAGAAGGTAAAAATATTCAAGTTCTTGTTGTTGCGGCTGATATGAATGTGAAAAAGTTTGTTTAAAAATTTATAGTTCTGGTAATTTAGATATAAAGCAAATGACAACATTATACACTTTTTGTTGCCTTTCAATGAAAACCTTAAAGCAACCATCATAAATAGTAGCAGACCTTACCCTTATCATTTTCCATTTGCACGTGTCTGTATTTATTGAGTAACAAAAGTTATGTGTACCCTAGGATTCGGTAGACATCCCAGGCTAAATTCTTTCGATCATCACGGCTCGACCAAGAAACTTTAGCAAGTGATTAATTGTAAAGCATTGAGACCAAACTAACATATTAATATGCAGCTTTAGCAAGCAAATGTGTGCGTTTGGTGACCGTTACCATTTTAACCGACTACCATCCATACCAGAAAAAAAAGCATAAAATCGACTTATGTATGTGGCCTACAACGTTTCTAGCGCGGTACCTATTATTCCTGTCCTACATTGTATGTGTTATTTGTATCAACCTGCTAATCTATATCAACAGATATTTATGAATGTGCCAGCGGTGTTCACAATTGCCACAGTTCTGCTTCATGTACCAACACTGTAGGATCGTTCAAGTGCTCACGTAACCAGGCCTACATAGGGGATGGAAGATCTTGCATTCCTCTCTCAGCAGGTAAAAAGTCGATTCAGGTCTTCCAAAGTTGCTGTTCTTGTAACTACGCTTTCACGCAGGCATCTGGCTTGCAGTAGATACAAACAACAGGGGGGTAATAAACTTATTACTCAGATAGTAATCAAGCAGCTAGCAACTTATTTATTTTATTTTAAGCAAATGAAGATCGTCGCAGTATATACTCAACTTAAGCAGTTGAGAAATAAGGCCTGAAAAAAATTCAGGCCTGAACGGGAATCGAACCCATGACCTCTGCGAATACCGGTGCAGCGCTCTAACCAACTGAGCTATCAAGCCAACTGGGAGCTGGTCAATTGTGAGTTCGTTATATACCCGTAGATGGAGAAGGTGTGATAAGAATACATGAAAGTCATATATTTGTACCGCGGAAAATACATTTTAAGCAAATGAAGATCATCGCAGTATATACTCAACTTAAGCAGTTGAGAAATAAGGCCTGAAAAAAATTCAGGCCTGAACGGGAATCGAACCCATGACCTCTGCGAATACCGGTGCAGCGCTCTAACCAACTGAGCTATCTTGATAGCTCAGTTGGTTAGAGCGCTGCACCGGTATTCGCAGAGGTCATGGGTTCGATTCCCGTTCAGGCCTGAATTTTTTTCAGGCCTTATTTCTCAACTGCTTAAGTTGAGTATATACTGCGATGATCTTCATTTGCTTAAAATGTATTTTCCGCGGTACAAATATATGACTTTCATGTATTCTTATCACACCTTCTCCATCTACGGGTATATAACGAACTCACAATTGACC
This sequence comes from Pocillopora damicornis, assembly GCF_964200805.1. Taxonomy (NCBI): domain Eukaryota; kingdom Metazoa; phylum Cnidaria; class Anthozoa; order Scleractinia; family Pocilloporidae; genus Pocillopora; species Pocillopora damicornis. Next base: position 18,295,947 of record NC_142670.1, read on the forward strand.
AGCTCCCAGTTGGCTTGATAGCTCAGTTGGTTAGAGCGCTGCACCGGTATTCGCAGAGGTCATGGGTTCGATTCCCGTTCAGGCCTGAATTTTTTTCAGGCCTTATTTCTCAACTGCTTAAGTTGAGTACATACTGCGGTGATCTTCATTTGCTTAAAATGTATTTTCCGCAGTACAAATATATGACTTTTATTTATTTTAGTTAATTTTTGCGCTCAAGGATTTTTATTGCGTCATATCTTTGGATTTCATGTGACGTTATGAAAATCTAGAATCCAAAATAATTAACAATAATCCACTTAAGTGGAGGAGAGTAGTGGTGGATATTTATCGAGCCGTCAAGCGCCGAGGTAAGTATCCACCACTTTAACCGACAGTGGTAATGAAGAATGTTTGAATGTCAGACAATATAATGAATATTGGTTGAAAATTAGATTAAACTTTATAGAACTTGCAAATCACTCCCGAACCAGCCAATCACCGCACGCGAAAAGCTCCATTCACTCAGGTGTTTTATACTAACAAGGGCACTAACTCTTTGGTGCTCGATGGAAGGGCACCAACTTGGCATCCCCATACTGAGCTCTTAAAATTTATGTCATAAATCATCAGCGGAAACCCCTGCAGATCTGATACTTTAGCAGATTGTTTATTTATAATTGTTTGTTTATTGATAATGTACGGTAGCTCACTATCCTGGGGTCGGGCGTCCAATATGCAGTTTTGCTATTAGTTTTCGATTGGATGACAGTGAAAACCATCAACAGTAAAATCCTAGGCAACAACAGGGAGCGGATAGCTGATGACTCAAAAAGTAATCATGCAACGAACACCGCCGAAACTTTTTTTGGTTGTTGTTTTTGTTTGCTTTGCGCTAGGGAATGTTTGAGACGGTTGCCTGTGTGGAAGATCTTCCTCCTTAATTTTCAAGGAAACATTACTTCTAACAACATACGAAGAAAGTCAAAGCAAGGAAAACCATGACTATTTGAATTTAATTCATGTTGTGACTCTTTGATGTAATTATGTGGCCGTAAAACTACTTCGGGATTGACTTCGTTTGTTTGGTCATGATGGCTTCATATTGGCTGCGTTTTTATCGCGTTTTTTTCCAGGAGTAAAAACGTTAAGATTATTACACCAGGAGATTTTAATCTCTTAACTACACTAATAAATTGCGCAGAGGTCATATATTATATATGAATCAAATACCAAGTGTTTTACATGGTTTGTTTCGATTTTTGGACTTACGTCAATCATTTTTATTCTGTCCATTTTAGAATGTCAAAACTATCAAAGTCTGACCGGATCAGATAGAAAGATAACCTATGGCAATCAAAACACGGTTTGTTACGGGGGAATTCACGGTTAGTATCGTTTTGAAGGAGCAGCAGGTACAAGAATGCCTACTTCATGTCAACCAATACGGTGATGTAACACTCACGCATCGGTTGGCTAAATGGTGCTCATCCAACAGTGGCTGATGGTCAGGTCACCAGGACAGTTTGCTTCCACTGAGGGTCAAACTGCCTCAGCTGGTCAAGACCTGTCAAAGTGATAAACTGCGGCGATTACTATGTTTACTACATAGCTGGCACACCCGCATGTTCACATGATGCTGGTTCAGAAAATTATCTATTGCTTGAGTCGTCTTTTGAAAGATGTTAACTGTGATTTATGTACATTTCACTGAAGCTCTATCAGATAGTGTGTCGTGACTGGTCACAAATAATAATAATAATAATAATAATAATACTGATAATAATAACAATAATGATAAATTTAAAATTAAAAAATGAAGAAGGAGAGGGACTTGTCATTATTCATAGCCTGGTAGATAGAGAATTTTGGAGGATCAAAAGGTTTCTCAGCGGGGGACAGAGGGGAGTCAGTCTTCCCCGACAGAGCATGACAGCAGAAGACTATAGAGAATTGAGTGTCAGTGAACCGGAAATGAGAGCGGAAGGGTAAGGATCATAAAAATGTACAGAACTTCATGGAAGGGTATCGGGTAATCGTTACTCCAGCTAAGTCCTCTATCAGCAAAATCCCTCACCCCTGCACCCGCCCCCTCCCCCCAACAGGGGGGTAATTAATGACAAGTCCCTTAAGTATGGTTGCTAGTAAAAGTTCTCCAGTAATCTTAATGATGAAGAAGCTGGCCAATGTGTAAAGGTTCTACATACATATTTTTTCTCGCGTATTTAATGAAGCATTTTGCCAAGATAATGATTTTCAAAGAGTAAGTTTCAAATGAAATACACAAGAAAGTTTCGACTCAATAATTGCATGATGTGGTACCCTGTGTTTTTGGTGGCAAAGGGTCTTCCAAATCATTTGCACCGTTTACTAACTGAAATAGACAAACAATATACTCGCCAAATGTATCTGAGAACATCCACTTTTAAGTTACCTTGACCAAATAAAACTGGATTGGAATACCCAATTACCTTGGTTTAAAATCATCATTTCGATACTCAAAATGTCAAAGGAAGATTAATTAGAAACCTATAAACTCAGTGTTTTTTCAGTTATACTCGTGGTTTTTGTTTTGACTGTTGCAAATAGGAGTGTTAATCATTTTTTTTTCCTTTTTCATAAATTTCATTTCATTTTTAGGTCAAGAACCTAAAAATAAAAGCAAAAAATCCTCTTTGGAGATATTGTGTTGAAAGTGGTCAGTATGGTGTTCTATAACGAAACTTTATGTAAATTATATGACGGCCGAATTCGACGAATCTTTCTTTTAAATCTTTTCATCTTCTTCCATCGTCCGGACGGGTTTATGACAGACAGAAAATGATGTGTGACCATTTACCGAAGAAATTTTTCGGCATAAGGTTACTACGACACCTCCGTGGGAAATTAGGGGCACCCTGATCAGGAGGTTAATTAAAAAGCGATCAATTCGCTGCGGAAAATTTGATATAAATTTTCCTTTAAAGATGGGTTTATTAAGGCAGCGAAAACTGTAACTTTCACTTCTTTTAGGCAGGAGTAAACAGCGCTTGCCGCAAAGATTCAGAGTCAATTCATAGAGAGGCATTGAAAAATTATTCTTCTGACAATGGATTGCAAAAAAAGTTCAGCTGCCTTACCAAACTTCAACGTTTGAAAAATGCCCTTTGAACATTCGTCTGAATTAATTGCAGTAGCTTTAGATGGAATCGGTCGGCACTTGTGGCTGAGTTGCAAAGGAGAAACGCCGATTGAAGGCGTCAAGTTAATTGGAAGTTTTCAAAAGACTTAAAACTGACCAAAAAAGGAGAATATACTTTAAAAAAAAAGTGCATTCAAAGTGGCTTTCATTTACAAAAGCCAAGAGCTTTCCGTAGATATACTCATTTGATATTTTTCCAGGACGGAGGAAATTTAAAATACTTCTAAACATCTCAGGAAAATGTAGTTCATGTTCTAGTCGAAGATTATACAGTAAAGTAATTTCCTAAGTGATTAATTTGCAGCATTATTTGGGTGAATTTCATTATGAAAGCCCTCTTATAGTCACTAATCTACTGTGTGTGATATTCTAGTTGATTGGACTTGACCCGAATACTGTAGCCAATGGAATTCTGTACATCAGCAATATTGGAAACAGGCCCTTACAATTTTATATTCTTGTTTTAATTAACAGAGAAAGAAGTTATATCGTCTAAATAATTCTACTTCAACGATGTGTTTAGGATCTGCTAATTAACACGTCTTTCTTCCGAAATACTCTTATTTTGTTATGCTGAACGTTGTCTATATGTTCGAATCCTTGACGCTTTTAAAACTGTAAAACATAAAATCTGAAAATTCAAATCACTGTTTGCATAACACAAAAGAATTTAGGATTGTAATTTACTCCAAGGTATTAACGAATTGATAGATATAAAACACCCAGGTATGTTCCAATGGGTTGATTCCCTGAACTAAGTTATAAACCTGAGCTTTTATTAGAAGGATGATCTAATCTCTGCAAGAAAGGAAACAATGTATGTATGTATGTATGTAAAGGAAATGTAAGGATCAGGTCCAGCAGAAACATATGAGGAGATACGACGAAGCGAAGAGGGAAAAGCGACCAGCGGCGAGTACTGGCTTTACTCCATCACAACGGGAAAAACTGTTCTTGTTTATTGCAATATGGAAAGAGAGGGTGACAAAACTGAAGTTTTTGTTGTTCTTGTAATTGATGTGGATGTGAAAATTTCAATTCTTGTGATATAAAGCTAGAGTAATTGATTTGTTGTGCACTGTTTGTCTCCATTCAATGAAATCCTTGACACAACCGTCAAATATAGCGGTAAATATCATGTTATTTTCTCATTAGTCCATGTCTGTATTACATCAGTTATAAAATTTGGAAACACCTAACCCAAAGTAAGGATACGGTAGACCTTCGGAGGCCAGTTTTCTTTTTTTTGTTTTTTTGCACTAATTATTTTGCCTGTCAACACGAATTAGAGATACTTTTTGCGGCAAAACATCTTATAAACGGTAGCTCTTCAATTTCAATCGCGTAAACATTTCCTGATTTCGATCGCACGTGAAGATCTCTGCAATCGGTTTGGGTGTAAAACTGGACAAAAGTCTAAGAAAGATAGCCTGGCCGAGAAGAAATTCGACTCGAAAAGGCGAAAAAGGCCTCTGAAACAGACAAAGGTTCGTGGTTTGAGGAATTTTGGCTGATCGCACTCGAGTCTCCTGGGTCTTTGCAGATTACCCCTGTCTTTCTAATGGGGGTCGACATTTCTAGCGGTCAGGGTGTTCAAGTAGTTTAACATATGGCCACCTAAAGGAGTGAAAGGCGTTAGTTACAAATATTGAAAACAAAAACAAAAAGAAAAAAAAAATCTTCGTTTTTATACAAGTGTGTCCATTTTCCATAAATTTTTCAAGCGTTAAAATGTAACCTGGATTTCTCGGTGATGAAATACGTTGTAGTTGTAAGGATTTTTAGATTTCTAAAGGAGTGCATATTTGTCCCCCTCGCGGACAAACAGGCAGAGGCAAAGAAGGACTTATTGACCGACCATCTTGTTGTTTGTAACAAGCTAATGTCAATTTACATTTTTCATGCATGATATATTTGCTTATATTCGACAGATATTGCATTAATTGCGCAATCTAATTCTTTTAACCATTTTATATACAGAGGTTCATTTTACGGTCAGTGGGAAAAATGACGCTTTGGCACTGTACAGACGTTTACAATTCCATGGACCACCCACTATCTCATCAAAGCCTGGGGTGCTCAGGGAGAAACACTTTCATACGATTATGGAGACTATCCAGGAACATATTATGGTGGAAAGGGAGCGTTTAAAGAAGGGAAGTTTAGACTGAATAAGGTGACCGTGTTAAATATTGTAGTGGAACGAAGAGGAGGGGATTCAGTGGGGGTTAGAGGAGGACAAAGCACGAAGCAGACTGCAGCTCAACTTGGAAAATCTGTGGAGGACAATGCTGGCACTGGAAGAGGGGGAAGAAGTTCTGTGTATACTGCAGATAATATTCTGTTGCTGGCTGCTGGAGGAGGAGGAGGTGCATCGAGTGGGTATAATAGTGTGGATGGTCAGGCGGGATCAAGTGGCACCAATAGTGTGAGGAAAGAATCGTCACAAGTTCGAAAAGGAGGCACAAATGGGCAGCATGGCGAATAAAACAGTGAGGGTGGTCACTACCATGGAGGAGCGGGAGCGGGTTGGTTTGATCACGGTTGTACCCGGCAAGGCTCCTCCCATGGGGAAAGAGGTGGATCACGTGCGCAAGCGTGGATCGGAGTTCAAGCCGGAGGCATGAATAGAGGTAATAACGGGGGCCCTGCACCAACAGCAGTTGGTGTGTTTGGTTGTGGGGGAGGCGGATCAGGGGATAATGGTGCACCAGGTAGAGGTGGTGGCTACTCTGGGGGAGGTAGTAGTACCCGTTAGAAACAAGCCGGCGGTGAAGGAGGCTCGTACTGTAATGGCGAAGATTGTTCCGGTTTGGCCGGTGGAAACGCAAATGATGATGGCCCTTTTCCATTTAATTGAATTGTTTGGCTGATTCCAAAACGTTTCTTGAGTATTACAGTAATTTTTTCAAAAATGGATTTTCTGTATTATTAGAAAAAGTAGTTGTGGTGGTAACTGAAGAAGTTTTATATGCATTCAAATCCCTTGTTCCTTTTTCTCTAAGGGAGACGATAAGAATCCTGTTCCTCTGGCTACGTATTAAAAATGGCATCGTCTGAGATTATATTATTCAACACACTTAAGCTTAAAATTGTGAGATTTCTTAAAACTCGTTAAAAGTTTACTCATAGGAGTGTGGTCAAAAACCATTATAAAGTTAAAAATTTGAAGGGAACTCTCCAATGATTTCCATCTCATCTTGGATGGTTTTAAATTAGTTTCTCCTTAGTTATGCAGCTGACCACACAGGCTTTATTCAGGAAGCCAAGTCAAATTATTTCATGGGATATATATATACTTAAAGAAGTCAGTTTAGCAAGGTATTACTGAGCTACAGACTTCAAGCCTGATTTAACTCACGGCTCTGTCATAAAAAAGTGAAGCTCTCGTGCCCAATTTTTCTTTCAAAACTTGATTCGCTGATGTCAGAACCTCCTTTTGTTAAATTATTTATACACTTCTGAGAGAAGTTTTGATTGTAAGGTTACCAGTCGTTTCTTACCTTCGGTGGTTTCGTACCCAGCTAGGACATTTCGCACCCAAATAGTTGAAACGTCTTGTATCCAAAAAACTAAGTCTTTTCGTACCCATCTCAGTTGTTTTGTACCCAGCTCGGTCGTTTCGAGCTGTAAAACTCTCATCAAACAACTAGTTTAAGTTCGTCTTTTCCCCTATTTACACAATATCTTTCTTTTCTTATTATCATTATTGTTAGAGTTCAGTCAGTATTAACTGGCATGTCCCATATGATGGTGATGTTGTTGTCTTTCGATTGTCCATCACAGTCTCTGGCTTAAGCTGGTACCATTTGTCTGCAATCTCGATATCATGATCTTTACAAATGCTTCAATGGGAGATATGCTGCAGCATTATCGTGCCTTGAGATGTACTCTGTTTTAGCGGAAATCTTACATCCACATACAACATAGTCCTTTGTCTCTTCATATTACCAACACATTCTGCATTTGCTCTTCACTTGCTGGCCACATATTACTTTCTGATAGTTTCTGGTATTTATTGCCTGGTCTTGAGCTACGACAAGTAGTTCCTCTGTTTCTACTCTCAGATTACTTGACAACCATTTGTTGTTGGTGACTGTGTCTGCGTGATGCACCACCACCAAATGGTTGTCAAGTAAGAGCAAAACCCACACCAACAGGTGAAACGTGAAACTATAATGAACATAAACCAACTTTGATTTAGATGTGGTTCTGAAGGACTGCTAATGACTTAACCCATCCTGCAGAATGCGTCGACACATCCGGGTACTTTTTAAGTCCATCGAGAGTAAATTTGAGAGGCCCTCCGAGAAAAGAGGCGAGACAATAAGGAATATGGCTAGAAATCGCCTGCTTGCGTCTTCTTTTTTCTTTTTATTTTGAACACAAACTAGTTTCATGCAGTAGCTATTTGCCAGCATGTGGATTTTTCAGAAGATGGTTAAATAACCAAATATGACCTTTATCGAGTATGCTTTGAAATATCGATATTCTAGATGTCTCCAGTAGGGAAGCTGATCTTCAGATCGAATAATCCCATAAAATATTCCGCTTTTTCTCCTTTAACTCGTGTTGCTCGACTTAGTAAAGCCTATTACAGTTGGCTTTACCTTCGGACGGTATTTTGAATGACAGGCACGATCGCAAAGTTTAATCAATAAATTCAACACTAGAAAAAATGGGAAATCTACAAAGCTACCCAGGGTCAAACTGGATTTTGCGCGCTGTAGTTTTATTTTTGGGGTGCCTCGATTTTTTAATTCGTTACCTTTAAGTTTGAGGAATATTAATTCTAGAGTTTTATTCGGGAAGCCTCGGAAGATTATTCCTTCTGATTTTTATTGTAGTTCCAGCAGTTTTTAACTAAGTGTCTTGTATTATAGGTACTATCTTATATATATAATAATTTCTTATTTCTTAGTTTTTAATTCTTAATCAGTAGGACCCCGGTGATAACAGAAAGCTATTGCTAACTCTATATATTTTTTTCGAACGTCTTACAACTCTAGCAATTTACCAACCAGCAGGAGAACTAGTTCTTTAAAAGACAAATAACTGATATCCACAGAGGTTAACTGATACTTTATTCGTACGTCGAGACTAACATAGAGATATTAGAAATCAAACTTAATTAGTTTTGTGAACAGCAGGTTTTGAATGAGTTTCCCCTTTCTGAAATAGCGCATGAAAAGAGGATCAGTTAAATCAAATGTTAAGTACGAAAAAGTCCACTATTACATATAAATCTTCGATTTATGGGAATTTCTTGAATGTTTATCAAAAGGCTTTTGAAGACATGACGTGTCCCTTGACAACGTTTCATTGGCGTATTTCCATCCTTATGAAATATTTCATTTGATCATTAGACGTAAGAGTATCCTCAAATTTCGTTCATATTTGCTAGCAACTCTATAAAGCTAAGTTTCAAGCAATTTTTTGTGACTGATGTCAGCAATTCTTGTAAAGAACGAAAAATAAAGCTTTTTAAATTCAAATTAATGTTTATATGACAATATCAAGAAATTTTGATAGCAACTTTTTGTATTTTTCGCAATTTTTAGAGACTATTCAAATTAGCAACTTTCTAGCATCTTAGGAGCCCATTCGGGACAGGCCTAGTCTCAATGGGGTGATGCTTTTACCGCTAGTTCATAGTTAAAATTTTCATCATTTTACAGCAAACGGTTAATTTCTTTCTGTCATTTTGATTATTTTGATTGTGCCACGATAAACCGATCTCCCTACTAATGCTCTGTGATATTCTTATGACCACCCCCCCTCCTTATTGGCTGGGAATTTTTAATAGTCCCCTCGATACACTTTATTGGAGACGACTGACCCCCTCCCCCACTCCCCTTGAAATCCATGTGATATGTGATCACCCCAGAACCCCAGAACCCCAGAACCCCAGAACCCCAGAACCCCAGAACCCCAGAACCCCAGAACCCTCCCCCCTCCCCCACAAGACGTAATGAACCACTGACTCTGCTTGGCCGTTATCGGTCGTTGAAAACATTTTTTGTAATTAATTATTTTTGCCATTAATCCGGTTGACTGGTGTGTTTAGGTAAGAGTATGTAGGAACGTTGGAACGTTTTTGCCATTAATCCGGTTGACTGGTGTGTTTAGGTAAGAGTATGTTGGAACGTTGTGTTTCCTTGACTTTTTAGGCAGAATTTGATCAGGGGGAGGGGTGGGAGACTCGTCAAAATTTATGTGAATTACATCACGGGTTTGCCAGCCGTCTTTGTATTTATATAAGGCTACGTAAATGCGGAAATAGACCTCTGTTGCCAAAAGTTTCGATAAAACATGTGCTCTCACAAGTTGAAACAGTGTACTTTATTATAGTACGGATACGCGAAGAGAAAGCTCAGCAGTGTGTCTCATTTCAGCTCCAAAATTTCTTCTAGTTCATTCCAAAATTCATATTTTGAATCGCATGTATCAAAATAAAAAGCAAAAACAACGAGCTACTTGTTTGCAATAAAAAAACACTCGCTACATTTACATTTAAACAACGACAAGAAATAAACATCGATGGCGTAGTCTTAAGATTTTATTTCTGGCAAAATGTTCGAACCTCATCGATATTTGTCAAGATCTACTTCCTTTCCTTTAGTCTAGAATATTCCCAACACATCTTTGAAAACCATAGGGGTTGTCTGAAGCAGGTGGTTGACGACAAAAACATTGTTATTCGCTATCAGCTCTTGAACCGTAAGTTTAGGAGGAAAGAGCTAATCGGAGAGTTATTGTGAACTATTATGCGCGTGTTTAAACGTATCAAATTATTACTGTTGTAAATAGGTTGTAGTTATTAATCGTGATGAACACAGTTGTATACGATGTGAATCAAACATGCGTGCTGCAACCCTTTTCAGGCGATAAGGTCGACTGGATACCCCTGCAGCTGAGTTCTTTGATCGTTGGAACCATGCTGTCAGATGCGATCGATCGAAACGTCGCGACCCCATCATGGAAATAACTATTTTATTTCCATACCACTTCATAACTTTTTCCACTTTCTGCAAAACTTTGATCCGCCAAGTCTCATATAGAGGATTTTCTAATGGTAGTCAAAAAGTAAATATTCGAGGACAATACCTGTTATGTTTCTTTTGCTTCATTAAAAATTCTCATTGTGACTTAATTTTGTCGGAGTGATCCAACTTGAATAATTTGCTTGAAAGGGTAAATTAGCGTAATCAAATAAGTTGATAACGTAAATTGGCCACCATAAGGAGTTTAAAGACTTTAAAGGCTGACGTTTCGAGCGTTAGCCCTTCGTCAGAGCGATTGGAATTGCTCTGACGAAAGGCTAACGAAGCTCTTGAGGAAGGGCTAACTTTCGAAACGTCAGCCTTTAAACTCTTGACGTTGGCCAATTTACGTTATCAACGTAGTTCATTACACTAAATTACCCTGTTTCATCTCCTACCGACGCAGCACAACTGTTTCTATAGAAACGTACCCCATTATAAATTTGCATGACGGTCAACTTCCCACATCATATGCCAGAAGTAAACGGCTGGTCGTGCCTCAAAACATCACTTAGTGATTAGGCTTAAATATCCTTCTGGGAAGAGAGTTCTCACAAGCCTTGCAGTTCTATTGCAGTTATACGGATGTTTTGGACTTGTCTATCGTTACTGAAAATTAGCCAGAAGTTTGCGTTTGATTCAGCTGACAGAAACTCGACCCAAACAACCAAAAAAATGATGACCAGAAGTTGCCAGTTATGAGGAACACTCTTGAGTGAGTAAAGTCCTTTCTGAAAGATTAATTTTATTTGATATGTCTCACAAGTATACTACGAGAAGTCGAGCCTATGGCATCATCCTGGATGGCTTTAAATTAGTTTGTCCTTTTTATGCAGCTGACTACACAGGCTTTCTTCAAGAAGCCAAGTCAAATTGTTTCAAGGGATATACTTCAAGAAGCCAGTTTAGCAATGCATTACTGAGCTAAATACTTTAAGCCTATTTTAGCTCACGACTCTGTCATGAAAGAGTGAAGCTCGCGTGCCCGATATTTCTTTCAAAACATAATTCACTGATGTCAGGACCTCCTTTTTTTAAATTATTCATACGCTTTTGAGAGAAGTTTTGCACCCGCTAGTTTGATAATTTTGGACTATACAATGGCTCACACTTGACTTTACTCTTGAGCACGCTACGTTTTGTCACAAGCCATGATTTTTAGGTCCCATCAGTGATTGCACTGAAGAGTAAGAAAAGAAAAGAAACAAAATATTTACGGCAGAAAGTCTGCCGGTGGCAGTAAAACTTATTAGATGAAGCATCCTGTTACATAGTGACACCACTTACGCACGTTCTGGCCTGTACAAAGTTCCAATTTCAATGCAGGCTTAACTTAGTTTCAAAGTTATTTCTTTCCCAACGATCAATTTTTCGATCTTGAAAAGAACGGGAAGACTGCGATAATCACTTAGGCAAGTTCATAGCATTGGAGAAGTACCGTATGGTTCTGTCATCATCATGATAGGGTAGAGCTAAACTAACAATATCATATTGGGAAATTTTTATGAGCGTCGTCAGGGGCGGCGAGCCGTGTGCTATTTTAAAAGTATAGCGTGAATGTTTGAATCAGCAGAAAGAGCTGCTAATACATTAGGGAATGACTCTTAAAGAATTCAGTTACTTTATTAATTATTTAAATGTTTGTTTCCAGTTTGCATGCATTGAGACGACGACCGTTCTTTGTACTTAGTAAAAACTATTTCTGCCACTGAGGAATTGCATTTAAGAAGCTTTGACACTACTTTTTGGAAAACTAAGCAAAATCTTTTATTTAATCATAGACGAACGCGCTATGTAACTGTTTTTCGTATCCGTGTCTTATCGACCCGTATCATCTAATGCACGCCTTTTCACATCAAACTTTAAATTTGTCGTGTGCGTGTCATATAGCTCGTCATGTGTGTGCGATATGTCATACTGATTGAAACAAAGCCAAACAATAAGTGGCTCTGCAATTATCGCATTCTCTGTTTTTCTGTGGATGGCCACATATTGTATCACTGTGCTCTCAAAATTTCAACCCTAATTAGGATGCTAATAAGCTTCACCGGCACCCGCTGGTTTGATAATGTTGGACAGTAAATGAAAACTTAAACTTACCTTATCTCTTAAACTCGCTTCTTTCTGAGATCAGCCATGGTTTTTAGGTCCCAGCAGTGACTGCACTGAAGAGCAAGAAAACAATCTAAACAATAAAGACAGAACTGTCAAGAAAAGTGATTGCAAAGAAGTGCCTCTTGTCAAAGTGAAAAAACAGATCCAAATTTAGAAACAGAAAACTTATGTGAGGTCTCACATTTTGATATAAAAATGAATATAGGAGGTCAATAGCTCATAAACAAATATGAGGAATCAAGAGAAAGAGCAGCAATCATACTATAAAATGCTTTTTAGATCGGGTTGGACGGGAAATTATCTAGCTTTCGTTCATGACGTAAGAACCAAATGCGTTCAGCCTTAATGTCATGACCTAGCGAAAAATACGTTCACCGCAGTTCTGCCCTATTCGAACAAGAACAATATTATATTGTGTCAAAAGAACGATAATAAGAAATGAGTTTCGAAAAGCCAAATAATTCTGAAAAAAATGTTTTTATTAGATAAAACGAAGAGTTTCGTTGCCATTTACTTACATTATAACAACGATGTCGTATTTTGAATGTCCAAGAAAATGGAAATTCTGCGTGGATCTCAGCCAAAACGCTTTCAAACAAAGTCTGCAGGTGGTATTAAAAGAAGTTTTAAAAATAGCATGGTGTTTCATAGTTTTATCCTTTAAAATATGTTGTGGTCTGTAACGTTCCTCTTTCAATGCAAGTCAAGTTCAATTTAAAGTCAATTTGTTTCCAAAGAACTCTTCGTCGATTTTGAAAAGTGAAGGAAGACTGCGATACTCACTCAGGCAGGTCTATAGCATAGGAGAAGTACTCTATGGTTCTGTTATCATCCTTATAGGATAGAGCTAAACCAAACATATAATTTTTGGAAATGTTTTAATACGCGTTGTCAGGGGCGGTGAACTGTGTGCTATTTTAAAAGTATAGCGCGAATGTTTGGATCAGGAGAAAGATCGGCTAATAAGTTAGGGAATGGGTTTAAAGGAGTCTGTTACTTTATATTTAGATGTTTTTTTATTGCATGCATTGGGAGTACGACCGTTCGCTGTACTGAGTAAAAACTGTCTCTGCCATTAAAGAATTGCATTCAAAAAGCTTTGACAACTTTTATTGAAAGAAAGTAAATAAAACTTTTGATTAAGCCATAGACGAATGCGGAATGGAACTGTTTTAGTATCCGTGTCTTATCGACTCGTGCCATATCTCACGCTTGCCCTTTCAAATAAAGCTTTAAATTTGTCGTATTCATGACATGCGTGTGGGCGATACGTCATATCGCTTGAAAAACAGCCAAACAATGAGTGCCTCTGCAGGTATTGTATTCCCTGTTTTTCAGTGCACGGCCACATATTTTGATCACTATGCTCTCAAACTTCATGATTTCATTTCAGGTGAGATTATATAACCACAATGGGAGTCCAAGAGTTCTTTCATTCACCAGTTTTCCTCTCTATGTTGGTATCGTTTGACTCAGTTGTTACTCAGTGCCACCGTAATACACGCGAAGTCTCCATCCTTGGCAAGATGCTTCAAAAACACATTTTTAAAACAATCACTGGAGCAGCATTCGGTGATGTGTGTTTGCGGGAGTGTTATCGTGATGCCAGATGCCAAAGCTTTAACTATGTGTTTACCCAAAACAAGTGTGAGCTGAGTAACCGCACAAAGGAAGCCAGGCCTGAAGATTTTGTACCCAACTCTGAGAGATATTACTTCAGACGAGATAGGAAGAGAGGTGTGCATTAAAGCAGAATGATTCAGCGAACTGTTTAAGAGGGGGAGATATCACGTTTTTTCTTCTTCTTTCTCCTTTTCTTATTTTCTAGCTATTCTCGATGCCATTCCCGAGCTGTCTGCAGACTCGTGCAAGGAAATCAAGGCGAGTGAAGGTGAACAAGCGGTCAGCGGAAAATACTGGCTGAATTTTATCAAACCTGACACTCCTGTGTTGGCTCATTGTGACATGAAAACCGAAGGTAGAGTAAGACAGTTAAACAGAATGCATATGCTCTAAAAAAGTATTGTACCTTGCACAAAAGCTAACGGTCAGCTTTGTGCCAGGTACAATCCTTTTTCGTTGTTGATCCTAAGTCAAAGAATTATTAGAATTGTTCTAAAAATGTTTAAAATTTGTTCCTTGGAAACTAGTTATGAAGCAGCAAGGAATTTTTGTGTCAGCCCTTACGAAGCAGATGACTGGCACTTAACCTAACAGCAGAAAACTAAAATCAACTTAAGTCGCATCACCCACGGATAAGCGCCTGCGCATTTAGAAACATGGCACATTTTTTCCAATCTTATCTTTTATCTTATCTATATATTTCGTATCTCAACCATTTCGACTAAAGATGACAGAAAGAATTGCGTATTCGTAGGAATATATTTTTTTCAAAGTAGGATTTGATAAATCTTGACTCATTTGCATCCTACTAAGTAAGGTGAACTCGTTGTTTATGCCTCGCTTTAATTCCCAACACCAAGCAACGATTCAATATGTTATTGGAATGATAAACATAGAAACTTTTGGAGAGCCTGCTCGATAAAATTGTTTGACACACTTGGGTTTTTTTTAAACGGTAAATAACTTGATTAAAGAGGAACTGAACAATAGTTTGCTTAAAATTGTGCATCATGATCAATTTATATTGTCGCTCTAAACGATTTGGATATTCCTTAACAGATTCTGACGAATGCAATGCCTCCGTTAGCGTTTGTGATGTGAACGCTGACTGCAAAAACACTCTGGGATCGTATCGCTGCTCTTGCAGAGCCGGTTTTTCTGGAGATGGACATACTTGCAGAGGTGGGAAGAAATTTAATCAGAAAACGCACAGTTTTCTTGAAGCCATGCCGTTGCAAGGAATTAATTCTTTGAGCTTTCTTTGACTATTACTTCATTAGGTCTAAAATTGTTTCCCGTCAACAATTTATTCTTGATCTAATTTAAAAGTTTGGTGCAAATGTTTTGAAATCTTTGTATTGTTTTCTTTCGATCAGATATTCTTTAATTTCATCTTACTGAAAAGAGTTTATTATGCGTATCAGCGATACGGCGGAACTTCCATGATAAACCCTAGACATCTTAGACCTCAATTTCCAGGTGTTAACCCTATCCTCAATAGTTTTTGTATAGTGTGTTCGTTGTTCAACTGAAAGTGATAAAATGCTGGGGAAAAGAAACAACTACCTCAAGATAAAGGCCACAGAATTTGCGTGAAAGGCAGAAAAAGCCGATTGCCAGAACATTTTAGGCTCTTATCAGTGTTCTCGCAGACCTGGATTTTTTGGCATTGGTACAACTTGTTACCGACATTTGGGTTTGGATATTTGGATATTTGGGTTTTTAAGACAGATTAACTAACTTGTTATTTTCAACGCTTCAAATTCGATTCACGTTTCTTGTGGACATTCCCCCTAAAATTTCACAGATATCATGTTCAGGAGTAAATACTTTTTTTCTTTTTAAAGGTGCTGTGAATCTCAAAACCGATGGGAGAAGGGGACGCTTTGGAACTATACAGACGTTCATTGTTCCACGGACCACCCGCTATCTCATCAAAGCCTGGGGCGCTCGGGGGGGAACACATTCATACGATTATGGAGACAATCCAGGAACATATTATGGTGGAAAGGGAGCGTTTAAAGAAGGGAAGTTCAGACTGAATAAAGGAACAGTGTTAAATATTGTGGTGGGACAAAGAGGAGGAGATTCAGTGGAGGTTAAAGGCGGACAAAGCACTAACAAAACAGCAGCTCAACTAGGAGTGTCCGTGGAAGACAATGCTGGCACTGGAGGAGGGGGAGGAAGTTTTGTTTATACTACAGCTGATGTTCTGTTGCTGGCTGCCGGAGGAGGAGGGGGTGCGTCTGGCGGATATAATGGTGTGGATGGTCAGGCGGAATCAAATGGCACCAGTAGTGTAGGGCAGGTTTCGTCAGAAGTTCGAAATGGAGGCATAGGTGGGCAGCCAGGTGAATGCAACAGTGAGGGCGGTTACCACCATGGAGGAGTGGGAGCGGGTTGGTTTGGTCAAGGTTGTACCCGGCTAAGCTCCTCCCATGGGGAAAGAGGTGGATCACGTGCGCAAGCGTGGATCGGAGGTCAAGCCGGAGATATGAATAGCGGTAATAACGGGGGCCCTGCACCAGGAGCAGTTGGTGGGTTTGGTGGTGGGGGAGGTGGAGCAGAGGATAATGGTGCATCAGGTGGAGGTGGTGGCTACTCGGGGGGGGGGGGGGTAGTGGTACCCGTTGGCAACAAGCCGGAGGTGGAGGAGGCTCGTACTGTAATGGCGAAGATTGTTCCGGTTTGGCTGGTGGGAATTCGAATGATGATGGCCTTGTGCAAATTATGGAATTGTTCGGCTGATTCCAAAACATTTTTTTGAGTTTTATAGTAATTTTTTCAAAATGGATTTCTGTATTATTAGTAGTTGTGGTGGTAATTGCAGAAGTTTTATATACATTTAAATCCCTTGTTCCTTTTTCAACAAGGGAGATGATAAGAATCCTCTTCCTCTGGCTACGTATTAAAAATGGCACCGTCTAGGATTGTAATATTCAACACGCTTAAGCTTAAAATTCTGAGATTTGTTGACATTTTTTGAAATTTAACTTGTAAGAGTGTGGTCAAAAACCATTATAAAGTTAAAAATTTGAAGGGAACTGTCCAATGATTTCCATCTATTAACTATCCTATTATCGAAAGTCTTTTAAATAGTAAACTCTTCGGAAATGGTCCCGAGTAAAACAAAAAGAACGCTTTACAGTAGGCACAGTCGTCTAGTTATTTATTGTACAGCAAAAGGAATAAATTAGAGGAGGCGATGCAGAAACAAATCGAACATTTTGATGACCTCCTTTAAAGTGTGTAAGAGAGCAAAATATCACAAAACCATAATATCATGCCGGTTTAACGTTACTCTCAGTCAGGCCATGTTCACGTGTAATAGTGGTCGTTCATAAACACGAGCGGGAAACGTTCCATTGCTGCCTACTGATGTCAAAGATTTTGTAATGTTGTCCACTCAGATCAGAAACTTTACACAGACAACAGTTTTATTGTTGGATGTAATGTTACCCCAAAGTAACCAATGATAGTGACCGCTGTTAAGAAAAAATTCCAGTTGTATAACAGGATCAGTTTTTGATACATGAGATTGATTGTAAGGTTACCAGTCGTTTCGTACCTTTGGTCGTTTCGTACCCAGCTAAAACGTTTCGTACCCAAACAGTTGAGTCAACTCGTACCCAAACAATTAAGTCGTTTTGTACCCAGCACGGTGGTTTCGAGATGTGAAACTTTCATTAAGTAACTTGTTTAAGTTCGCCTCTTCCCCTGTTTACACAATTTTAAAAGCTGAGCCTCTGAATGAGTCAATTGATTTCAGCTTCCTTGTGTTTTGCCCCATTTTCTCCATGTTAAAAATTCGTTTCGGGCATAAGAGACTAATGGACATCAATTGATTCATTAATATCTTTCTTTTATTATTATTATTATTATTATTATTATTATTACTATTATTATCATTATTATTATTATCATTGTTATTATTATCTCTTCCATCACAGTCTTTGCTGGTGTTCTTTTTGTGCATCCGCTGGGCGCAAACCATGCACCTAGGGCATCAGTCACTCAAGTCAATCATTCTGTTCATACGCTAAGCACCTTTCTGAGGATTTGCATAGATCCCAGAATGCAGATCTTTTGAATCTGTGTCACATTAGCTTCTTTTGATACTTTCGTTATGTTTTCCACCATACACTTCTTTACTGTACCAAGCGCACCAACAACCAGAAGGTCTTCATACGACACATGTTCTGTATTTCTAGTTCTAGGTCTTTGTACTTGCTGTTCTTTTCCATTTCCTTTAGAACGATGTTTCTATCAGATGGAACAGTCATATCAATCAGTTTGCAGTTGGAACTCTCCGAACATTTAAGAGAGGTTGTCAGTAATTTTCGAGAATCCGGCGACAGAAGCAAAAATTCAACTTTGTTTTTATTTTCTCAAAAAGACCCTTTTGGTGAATCGTTTTCAAAAATAATATTCATAAGTTCCAGCGAGTTTTTACTTTGGAAAAAAAATATGAAAGTTCGAAATCGGCCAAAACGTACCTAGTTTGCATAATTTCTATTGGGCTTTTAGTGCATTTTCACAACGCTCGTACAAGACAGCGAAAAATTATCTTGGATTCATTTTTTCATAAGTTGTTTTCATCCCTCCGAGTAGCTTTGCAACTATATTTCATCTCTAACTGAACTTTCTTTCGTTTGTAGCCACCCACGTAAAGTACACTATATTTTCTATTCAGTTTTTACGCCGAATTTTGCTATATTTCAGACGACCATAACATCGGGGGTATACGAATTTACATAAAATAAATGAGCTCTTTTCAACGAAAAATTCTTCGTGTTTATCATGAAAAAATATTCTTTTTGGTCCGTGAAAAGCGAGCGCGCCAGACCAAAATATATAGCGCGCAGTTTCACGGAGTTAGGTCATTTTCCTTGCTGTACTCCTACTGCAAATCGCACGCTATTGCGACAAAACTCGACGTGTTTGGTCTCTACTTCAGTTTTGATTCATTTAAATATATCGATTTTAACTTAAAAACTAACCTTCCTTTATTGTTAAGTGAAAAAAACCACCGTTTTAGGTAAAGTTTTTGAGTTGACTTTTCTCGAGTGCTAAATAAACAAATCGCTGTTTACAAAGATACCAGC
Source organism: Pocillopora damicornis (assembly GCF_964200805.1). NCBI lineage: Eukaryota > Metazoa > Cnidaria > Anthozoa > Scleractinia > Pocilloporidae > Pocillopora > Pocillopora damicornis. The sequence continues at coordinate 18,314,993 of NC_142670.1, forward strand.
TCTGTCGACGTGTTTTTAGCTGAAAAATCGATGGGAAAATCGTAGCGTTTCTTTCTCCTGTCTTTTATTATTTTAAAGATTTGCTAAAATCAGGAAATAGGGCACTTGTACAAAACCAAAACATTCATTAGTCTACAATTTGATTGTTTATTATCATTATAGCACAGTTCACAATAAGGAAACTATAACAGGAGAGGAGATTTTTAAATTCAGATGCCGCGTGCTTGTTGATGTACAAGTTCCCGAGTGTAACAATTTCGGCTTTTCGGGAAACTCTGCTTCTCTTATATGATAGGAAATATCAATAGCCCCATAAAATTCATTAACTGCGCCATATTTCCAGAAAATAAGACTGGAAAATGTTTTTTCCACTTTCCGCCATCAAGAAATTCCACGTACAAATAGTACTTGTAGCGTGACTGCGTGACCTTTCATGAGAAGTAAAAATTGTTTTTCTTTTTTTTAAGAAGACACCTCCAGAAAGTTCTTTATCCTTCTGTCATCTTATTTGCCTGTTATTTGACTACAAATATCATCTGCATTTGCCATTATTTTCGCTGATTGTCCTGCGTGCACGTGCGAGCAAGTTCATATACAGCACTCTTTCGAGTTTCTTTGCGTGGTGTCGGGCATAAGTGTGTAGGTCTGGCTCAAAAGATATCTGTGCGCTGCAACACTGGTTTCTATGTTTTCTCCTTTTTCTTTATTTGTATTTTTATTCTCCTCCTTGCATTATCACACATGTATGTTTTTTTTTATTCCCTCGGCGCGTTCCCTCAGATTTGGAAGTAGGCTATGAAAAGTCGATATTGACCAGAACTGAAACCTTTTCTATCACTATTTGTTTCAAAGAACCCCTGTTATTTATAACTTTATTTCTCAAGAGAATATGTTTTTATTTGCCATTTACTTCCATTAGTACATGAAACTAGGTCCCGATAAGTTTTTTTGTTTCGTGACTCCCAAAAGCTGTTTGCGACAACATCAGTTGAGAACTCAGAGCAAAAGCAATTACACCCGAGAAATTCGCCTGTAGCCTTCTACGCGCAGAAGACAAATCCAAGTAATGAAGCTTTCTAAGACCTCTGTAAACTAGAGACATTACGTGACGTCGAGGGGTCAAATATTTACACTAAATCTGTGACCCTCAAACAGATTACGTACTCGTACATGTAACGTCCGAAAAATGTCACGCATGTCACCGTAGGCGCACCTGGCGAATTATATCCACTGGCTTCAATAGTAAAGAGACAACTTATTTACTATTTGTATTTGAGCAAGCTTATTTACCCTACTTGTAAAACTCCTTGATGAAGTCTACTATTGTTAGACGAAATGCGTGGGAGATAACTACAAGTTTTCACTTTCTCAGTTCGTGCAGTGAGTTCAACAGAAAAATTAAGCTCACCCTGTCATAATCAATGATTTGATACCGTAAGTACCAATTTAGGTACATGATTGGGCTTTGATCACAATAATGAAAAAAATGTGCGTTTCCCCACGCTTGCCACATTTATTCTTTGGAAAATTATTTTACTGGAGGGCGATGTCACTTAGCTTGGTGCGTCTTGACTCTGGCCGACGAAAATTATCGAGCTGAACCCCATGAAATTCTTGTCAAATGTTTTATAAACTTTGTCTACCCTTGATTTGCACGCAATAAAAGGCAAATTCCGAACGATATTTCAAAATGTTTTATTCACTGGTCAATTTATGACCTGTTTTGTAATATTTCATTTTTCCCAGTAAATTTAAGAGAGGGTCAATTTTTTGTGGCAGCCAAAGATAGACATCTCTGAAAAGTCTCTGAAACTATTAAAGAATTTACACTGCCGGTAATATTTTCCTCCTTCTCGCAACAGCGCAACAGACATTGTCAATCCTTTGTAGTGTAGGTGTATCAGTTGTATTACGTCTTCATAGTGATGCCGTATAAGAAATCGAGTGTCTAAAAAGCTCTCAAGTCTCGCGCTGGCCAGGGACGGCAACAGCTCACAACTCTAAACTCGTGGGTGTACAGCGTGAAAAAATAAAAAATAAAAACATTTGAGAGACGTCAATGTGTCCCAAGCATGCGTTTCGTCCGAGAAGAACCTTTTTCTAGCGCGTATTGGCTTATTTGGAGATTAGGAAAGCCGCGATTTCACGATATGCCTCAAATATCATGCACAACTTGGTATGAGATTCATGCCAGTATCCTCGTCATAAAAATCGGACACGTACAGTTGAGAGAGAGGTGAATCTGAAGATGGCAGAAGAAATCAAAGCTGGTGGCGAGTCTTCCTTGTGGCAAGGTGACTGTAAACCTAATAGAACGCGTACTGTAACCGCTATCTTAGAGTCAGCAATGAATAAGGAAGAAGGGCAAGAAGAGCGCTTATCTGAAAATCAGTTTTCCTAACTAATGATTTGTGACTGAAATGAACTTTATATCATATGATTGCTAGGGATACGCAGGTACTGTAAAGACGCTCACATAAATAGAGGTGGGCGACCCTCCCTCTGACTTTAGAACTGCGACAAGCGTAGACCAACTGGCACAGTTTGGAGCACCTCAGAGTCTCACTAGGCTCATCGCATAAGAAACCTTCAGCAAACTAATCGTAGAAGTGGGTGGTTATCAGCAACGTGCACGGATCCCTGAACGCGGGCCATCGCGAGAACTATATCCAATCCGTCACGGACGGAACAAGAAAGCGAGATCTTCTTGCTAAGAGAAAGGATGTATCAAGAAATTTTAGTCATTGGCTGCCATCCAAAAGCACCCTAACAAAGGCAAACACAGTGAAGCTGACAAAAAAATCCGCCTATGATAAGATCAAGAGAAAATGGACGAAGACCGGCTTGCCATTTTAAAGGGGGTGGCTACGTTCAAGGTTGAACCTCAGGTAAACTTCTGACGAAACATCCCTAACTAGCTAAATGGACTTTGCATGGGCTCTTTGGAAAACACAAAAACCAGCCACCTTTTCTCAGAAAGCAAAGAATTATTTCATCGACATGAGCTGGACAGGGGAGGAAACTAGTAAGGCAACCGCCTCTAACAAGGCAGAAGATAAGGAGTGACCTTGAAAATTTAGACGAAGACTGCAGGAGAGGGTACAGCTGCTATTAAGCTAAAAAAAAATAATAAAGATCTTTGCATCTCACTTTTCAAAGTTGTCAAATATTTGGATGAATCCAAAAGTCTAAAAACTCAGTCGTTTATTTGCCTCTGTTGAATGACAAGCCGTCGATCGAATTGACTGATACTTGTGGTGGACATTAACTAAGGGTCAAGAAAAACCGGGGGGTGGTCTATATCCCCCCGGAAAAAAAACAAAACAGAAACCAGTTTGTCTTTTTTAGTTTTGGGGTAGATCCTTTAACCTGGCAAAGTTTCGTTGACATCGGCGAGATTGAATGTAGCACGACTACCCGGTGCTACATGCCATTTTTCTCGGATTTCTTTGACAATTTTTACCAACAGAATTCCAACCTACAGTTGATTTGAAAATGTATCTAAACAGGTGGACTACACAAACATACTGTTTTACAGTGACAGTGGTAGAAATCTACAAAAGCGACCGAGCAAAACACCGAGGTTCATGCACAATTAAGCGAGTATTTTCATGCGACAACTACATGTTTCGAATATTTTAGGTATGCGAAGATTTTATTTAGCTCACGCTCACGTATTTACAACAACATTTATAGTTACATGTAATTTACTCTAAATTTATGCCAGTGGGATAGATTGTTAATTAAAGAACAATATATGCGACGGGCCAGTTTCAGCTAAAAACACGTCGACAGAGCTGGTATCTTTGTAAGCAGCGATTTGTTTATTTAGCACTCCAGAAAAGTCAACTCAAAAACTTTACCTAAAACGGTGGTTTGTTCACTTAACAATAAAGGAAGGTTAATTTTTAAGTTAAAATCGATATATTTATTCTTCTACAAAGCATGTAGAATTCTGATTATGTTACATTTTTTGACAATGAAATTTTTTACTGCACACTTGTCTGGAAATTTCCTCTTACACTGACCACTATTTTGGAGTAAAATACCAATATTAAGGTCTTACAGTTGTACAGACTAGGATTGTCTAGACACTATTTCAGTTGATTAACTATCTATAATTTGCCTTTGCATGATTCAGCTTAGTCTGTTTCCCTAATCAAAAGTACATATTAAATAAGCTAAGAAATACACTCATTAGTCAAGATCACACATGAAAACTTGCAAACATGCTCCTCACATAAGCTGCAATCCAGCATCTTCACTGATAATCTATAACTCACACTGAAGACAAAGGTGCCAAGAAGTAGTTTTTTCATGACTATCTTCTACTCAACAAACTAAATGAGGAAGGAAAGATTACTTCATACACATCAGAAATCTTCTCCACTTACTTTTAAACCTTTTGACCCCTTAAAAGTAACTCAAATCTATTCCCTTACAGTATCACCACTGAATACCAAATTAAGATCACCTCCTTTATGGAAATTATCACCAGTTAAAGAGGCCCTTCATTGTTAAATAAATTCTCCTTGTCAGCACCTTAGGAAATGTCTAAAGAACAGCATGGAGAATACTGATTTAAGGACGTAAAAGGGTTAAAGATAATTATTGGCAAACTTTAAAATATCTAAACCCTAGATTTCTGAAATAAATTTCAATTCCATATTAACCTTTCTATAACTCACGTGGGAAAAACTATGACATATAAGGGATTTATACATCTTTAAAAAACCAAGACTTACTACTGATATGAATAAGTATAGTTTTAACTAGTTGGACTTTATATTTCTGGTCTTTTTACACAACTTTTCCATAATTAAAAGCCGACTGTAAGCTGTAACTTGTACAATAGTCGTGTCTTGTGTATCCTCTTTTATGGAATATTCACATTTGGTCTCTGTTGTGGTAAAATGTTTCTTGCACTGAAGTAGTCTGTCAGTTGCTTGAGAACCTCAGCCAAGACTTCTTTTGCTAAGGCAGCAGGAGAAACCTAAAACACAAGCTTACTACTTACTCTATTGATCATGACATAAATTCTTAGTTGATGATCAGAAGATATTTATTATTTTATTACTAGCTCTGCATGTGGGTAAGATGAAGTGAAATCTGTGTTTGAATTGATTCACTTCACAAGCAAAACCAGTCTATCTTTCCTGTTTTGAATTGGCAACTGAATTTACATGACTGTATTGACTTCCCTCAATAAGATAAACTCTTGGTTTATTAAGCTGGCTTTCTTGTTCATAATGTAGACATTCTTTTTCCCATTTCATAGACATAGAATTTCACCTTGCCCGTGACACACTGGCACACCCACACAATGTGGCTTATATCAAGCCATCTTGACTGGTGATGACAAGTGTAAAGGGTTTGTGATGGAATCATACCTGAATAGGAAAAAGCTTTTCCTGGAAAGCTCAAAAACTTTACCTAAAACGGTGGTTTGTTCACTTAACAATAAAGGAAGGTTAATTTTTAAGTTAAAATCGATATATTTAAATGAATCAAAACTGAAGTAGAGACCAAACACGTCGATTTTTGTTGATTTTTTAGAGCAGGGTTTATCGAATATGCTTTGAAAAATTCATATCCTAGATTTCTCCATTGAGGAAGCTGATCTTCAGGTTAAATAGTCCCGTGTTTCCTCGTTTAACTCGTTTTGCTCGACTTAGTGAAGCCTATTACAGTTGGCTTCACCTTCGGACGGTATTTTGAATTACAGGCACGATTGCAAACTTTATTCAATAAATTAATGTTACGTAAAAGTCTGGCTCATGCCTAGCACGCTTCGACCTGTTAATTCGCAGGTAGTTACTAACAACTGAATGGTTTGAATAACACCGAACCTATTTTAATGTTCTGATCGATCAAAACGGATGCAAGTAGGAATATTTATCTTATTGTTCGCAGAGCCGTAAGGATGTTTCAGGCGGGCGCTTCTTTGTTTTTTTTTCTCTTTATCATCCGGAATTTAATGAGAAAAAACCGTGCTAACATACTCTCGTTCAAGACTACGTTAGCCAGGAGAGTTAACTCTTTGTTAGCTCTTTTAGAACGCTTTTAACATAATAAGATTTCAGACTAACAATTTTCCATCTCCTTTGCAGTAGATGTTTTTGTAATCGCTTTATCCTTCTTTTCTTTTTAGAAACAAGGAAGAATAACCTCTATTTAGTTATTAAGTCCTGATGATCAAAAACCATCAGTGGAGTATAACAGTTCGAGTGTTAAGTATAAGGGAGTGACCCATGCATCGCACTTCGCATCCTATACTGTGCCTAAAAAAACACACATAAAAATCTAGAATTCCTTCTTGTTCTAGCTGTTTCCTGCGTGCTTTACAACGGAATAAAGCACAGTCAATGCTTTTCTATTTGTTTCATATGAAAGATTGTGCGCTATTGCTAACTCTATATTTTTTCGAACATCTTACAACTCTAGCAATTTACAAACCAGCAGGAGAACTTGTACTTTCAAAGAACAATGATTGATCTCCATAAAAGGTTAACTGATACTTGTGAAGGTACTTGTTTTAACTTGTACTTGTACGTCGATACTGACAGAGTGATATTGGAAATCAAACTTATAATTAGTTTTGTAGACAGCAGGTTCTCAATAAGTTTCTTCTTTCTGAGATAGCGCATGAAGAGAGAATCAGTTAAATCACACGTTAAGTACGAAAAAGTAAACGATTTCATAGAAAACTTCAATTCATGCAAATTCTTGAATGTTTATCAAAAGGCTTTTGAACACATGACGTGTCACTTGACAACGTTTCGTTGGCCTATTTCCACTCTTATTTAATACTACATTTGACAATTGGTTAAAATGATGTCTAATAAACCACTTGTTTTGTTCGTTGGACATAAGAGTATCCTTAAATTTCGCCCATATTTTTTAGCAACTCTCTAAAGCCAAGTTATTTTTTGTGACTGATGTTGGCAATTCTTGTAAAGAACCAAAAATAAAACTTTTTAAATTCAAATTAATGTTTCTATAACAATATCAAGAAATTTGGGTGTCAACTTTTTGTATTTTTTTGCAATTTCTAGAAACTATTCAAATTAGCAACTTTCCAGCAGTTTAGGATCCCAATCGGGACAGGCCCAGTGTTAAGGATATCGAACAAAAGAACAGTTTTTTTTTTATTAGATCAATTATCAATTACTTTGTGTGCCTAGTTACGATCGTAGTTACAATGTTTATCTTTTCCCTATTGGTTTGTAATCGGAAATTTTAGCGTCACCACGCGCATATAAAAGCTAAGTTAGCGTCCCTTTAAGCCAGAGTTTCGCAAGATTTCGCCTTGAACAGCATGACCTTCGTTCTTTTGTTCCAAACCTTTGGCACAAGCGGGACCGATATATAAGTGATTTTGTTAGTTTTATTTCAATATTTTTAAGTTTAGTTTTTCACCTTGGGCGATAGCGCACGTATGTACTGTGTTGTACAATAGTACAACTAATTATCTTGAAATCAAAGGAGTATTTGAAATAACTGGACGCTCACACAGCAACGCCCACATTTTAGTCTTTGGGCTGTTAATCAGCCGCAAATGGTCATCGTGTAGCCGATCTTTGAATCTCGAGTAGTTTTAATTTAGCCTTTTATGATTTATGTATGTTAATTCACGTTAATTGTTGTTATTTTAATCGCGTTATCAACAAAGGCACGTAAAGCGTTTCTTTCATACCTTTCGCACCAATTCAAGTAGATTTATGCATTCGTTATAATATTATTGTAATTTCAGTTAACGATCGTGATCGTGATCGTGATCTAAATAAACACCGTTAATCGTCATCTTGGTTTTCGTGGTTTCACTACGACCGGTAAAATAGTCCCCACATCAGCGACACTTAGAAAACACGCCTAGCAACACCCCTCGTGGTTTCGTCTTTCATCGCAAGCGTCACACCTAGTCTCAATGGGGTGATCGCTTTTACGGGCAATTAACGGTTAAAAATGTTATCATTTTACGGCTATTGGTTAATTTCTCTCTGTCATGTTGATTATTTTGGTTGTGTTACGATTAACTGCTCTCCCCACTAAGGCTCTGTGATATTTTTAAGACCCCACCGCCCTTCATTGGCCTTCAATTTTCTATAGTCCCCTCTACACTTTGTTGGAGACGACTGACCCCTCTGTTCTCAACTAAATCCATGAAACTCCCCCCCAAAAAAAAATCCAACAGCATCCCTACCCCTCCGACGACTAGCCCCTAAAGGGTATAGAGAGAATAAAATTTAAGTATATTCAGGTGATACTGGATTACGGCCAGAAGACATAACGAACCACTGACTCAGCTTGGCCATTATCGCTCGTTGGAAACATTTTTTTATCAATTTTTTTCCATTATCAGGTTGATTTGTTTGTTTAGGTGGGAGTATGTATACAATGTTGGAACATTTTATTTCCTGGACTTTTTAGGTATAATTTGATCGGGGGAGAGGGGTGGGTTTGTTAGCCATCTTTGTATTAAGATAAGGCTATGTAAGAGACGGACTATTATTTTTCTAGAGGAGGGGTATGAGAAATATTGAAAAAATCGTTTGCAGGGTCTGAAAAGACAAAATTAATTGTTTACAAACGTGATGAGGTGAAACAAATGTTTGCGAATCATGTCACTGAGAAGTCAGGTAAGATATTAAAAGATATTTTTGCCAAAACTGAAATTAAAAAATAAAGTAACAAATCGAAGCATTAGTATAAAAATTAACAAAATTTGGCCTCTTAAAAGGTGGTCACTGTATTACGCAAATAACAAATCTGAAAGTAGCTGAGTATTTCTTGAAAAAACTGGGAATTTATTGTGGCAATTAAATCTCAACGTTACTTGTCAACATGTTGTCCTTCTACAAAACTTAGTATATCAGGTATTTTTTTCAAAACTATATGAAACAAATAATATTCTTTAATCCTGGCTATATTTATCACTGGTACTTAATACTTATTTCATAGTTTAATAAGAGAAATGTAATATTGCGCACAAATAAAAAAGAATACTAAAACCACGAAGATGATGTTGGAAAAAGAATGTTTGCGGAGTTGTATATGTTTGTAAAAATGTCTCCAGAATAAAATTTGCCATAGCCCTCTTCCAGAAAAATAATGGTCCGTCACTAAATACGGGAAAAGACCTGTACTGCTAAAAGTTTCGATGAAACACGTGCCCTGACTAATTGAAACAGTCTACTTTATAGTAGTACGGATACACGGAGAGAAAGCTCATCAGTGTGTCTGATTTCAGTTCCAATGTTTCTTCGAGTTTATCCAAAATTCAAATGTTGAATCGTATGTCTCAGAAAAAAAAACCAAAAACAACGAGCTACCTGTCTGCAATAAAGAAAACTCGCCACGTTTAGATTGAAACAACGACAAGAAATAAACTGACATCAATAGCATAGTTTTTAGATTTCCAATCTGGCAAGATATTCGAGCTTCATCGGTATTTGTCACAATTTATTTGCTTTCCTTTAGTCTAGAATATTCCCAAACACATCTTGAAAAACCCTAAGGGTAGTCTGAAACAGGTGGCTTATAACAAAAACATTGTTATTAGCTATCAGCTATTGAACCGTCAGTTGAGGAGGAAACAGCTAATTGGAAAATTGTTGTGAACTCAGTATTCTGTGCGTGTTTAATTAAACGAAACAAATTATTATTGTTGTAAATAGGTTGCAGTTATTATTCGAGATGAACACGTATACGATGTGAATCTAACGTGTATGCTGCAAGCCTTCTTTAGGCGATAAGGTCGACTGGATACGCCTGAAGCTGTGTTCTTTGATCGTTGGAACTATGCGGTCAGATGCGATCGATCGAGACGTTGCGATCCAAAGTGACACCATCGTAGAAAAAACTATTTGAATTCTATAAAAAGTCATAACTTTTTCCATATTCTGCAAAACTTTGATCCACTTAGTCTCACATAGAGGATTCTCTAGTGTTAATCAAAAATTTAACATTTAATATGCATTGAAGACAATACCTGTTGTGTTTCTTTTACTTTACTAAAAATTCTTACTGCGACTTAATTTTGGCGGAGAGAACCGACGTCAATAATTTGCATGGCAGGGTTATTTCAGTAGTGTAATCAACTGAGTTGATAAGGTAAACTGTACATTGGAGCGATTGGAATCGCTCTGACGAAGGGTTGACGAAGCTCTTGACAAAGGGCTAACGCTCGAAACGTCAGCCTTTAAAGCATTTAAACTCTTTACAGTGGCCAATTTACGTTATCAATTCAGTTGATAAACTAAATTTCCCTGTTATACTCTTCCACCGACGCAGCACCACAGTTTCTTTAGAAACTTGCCTCCACTATTAATTTGCATGACCGTCAACTTTCCACGTTATATACCAGAGGTAGACGGCTGGTTGTGCCTAAAAACAACACTAGATGACTGGGCTTAGATATCTTTCTGAAAAGAGAATTCTCACAAGCCTTGTAGTTTTATTCCAGTTATACGGATATTTTGGACTTGTCTATCGCTGCTAAAAATTAGCCAGAAGTTTGCGTTTGATTCAGCTGACAGAAACTCGACTCACACAAAGGAAAAAATGATAATGACCGGAAGTTGCCAGTTACGAGGAACACTCTTGCGTGAGTATAAAAGCCTATAACAGTTGGCTTTACCTTCGGACGGTATTTTGAATTACAGGCACGATCGCAAACTTTATTCAATAAATTCAACACTAGAAGCAGTGGGAAATCAACAAAGCTACCCAGGGTCAAACTGGATTTTGCGCGCTGTAGTTTTATTTTCTGGGGTGCCTCGATTTTTTTAATTCGTTACCTTTAAGTTTTAGGAATATCAATTATAGAGTTTTATTCGGGAAGCCACGGACGATTATTTCTTGTGGTTTCTATTGTAGTTTCAGTAGTTTTTAACTGTGTCATTTGTATTATAGGTACTATCTTATATATACTTCGATAATTTGTTATTTTTTAGTTTCGTGAGTGTTTGAATCCATCAAAACGGGTTCAAATAGGAATATTTATCTAATTGTTCGCTCAGCCATAAGAATGTTCCAGGCGGGCGCTTGTTTGTTTGTTTTTCTCTTTTTCGTCCGGAATTCAATGAGAAAAAAGAATGCGCTGATACACTCTCGCTCAAACCTGCGCTAACCAGCAGAGTACATTCTTTGTTAGCTCTTTGAGAACGCTTTTAATATAAGAAGATTTCAGACTAAAAATTTACCATTTCCTTTGCAGTAGATGTTTTTTTAATCGCTTAATTCTTCTTCTCTTTTTGGGAAACAAGGAAGAATAACCTCCATTTAGTTGTTAAGTCATGATCATCAAAAAACATCAGCGGAGTATAACAGTGCGAGTGTGAAGTATAAGGGAGTGATCCATGCATCGCACTGCTAACAATGAACCTAAACGATTAGGCCATTTTTTCTTGATGTTTATTTTCTTTACGGGGGCCCGCTAAAATCACGTTTAAATGTTATTCCTAAGTATTGCTCCGCGTATCCTGTACTGCGCATAAAAACACGCATGAAAATCAAGAGGTGTGAAGGAAAACGAGACTACGGCTAGAGTTCTTTTATTTCTGATAATGTTGGACTGTAACGAGGAAAGAGGCGAAACAATAAGGAACATGGCTAAAAATCGCCTGCTTTATTTTGAACACAAACTAGTTTCATGCGGTAGCTATTTGCCAGCATGTGGATTTTTTAGAAGAGGGTTTCCATAATCAAATATATAATATGACCATTAGCGAATATGCTATGAAAAATTGATATTGTAGATGTCTTCAGTAATGAGGGTGATCTTCAGGTTTAATAATCCCATAAACTATTCCTCTTTTCCTCCTTTAACTCGTGTTGCTCGACTTAGTAAAGCCTATTACAGTTGGCTTTACCTGTGGACGGTATTTTGAATGACAGGCACGATCACAAACTTCATTCAATAAATTAATGTTTCGTAGAAGCCTGGCTCGTGCCCTGTACGCTTAGAAAAGTTGATTCGCAAGTAGTTATTAACAACCATATGTTTTGAATAAAACCGAATCTTTTTAAATGTTTTGATCGATGAAAACGGATCCAAGAAAATCTAATTGGTCCCTTAGCCGTAAGGATGCTTCAGGCTCTTTGTCGTCCGAACGAGAGAAAAGAATGCGCTAATACACTCTCGCTAAAAACTGCGTTACCCAGGAGAGTTAACTCTTTGTTAGCTCTTTGAGAAAGACTTTTAACATAAGAAGTTTTCAGACTAACAATTTATCATCTCCTTTGCTGTATATGTTTTTGTAATCGCCCAATTCTTCTCCTATTTTTGGAAACAAGGAAGAGAACCTCCATTTAGTAATTAAGTCACGATCATGATAAACAGCAGCGGAGCATAACAGTGCGAGTGTGAGGTATAAGGGAGTGACCCATGCATCCCACTGCTAAGAATAAACCTAAAGGATTGGGCCATTTTTTTGTAATATTTATTTTTTTCTTACGGGGGCCCGCTAAAGTCACGTTCAATTATTTTTCCTTAGTATTGCTCTACGCATCCTCTACTGGGTATAAAAACACGGATAAAAATCAAGAAGTACGACCACGTCTCGTGTTTCTCCACGCAGTTCTTTCTTGCTTTTTTTCGTGCCTTACAACAGAACAGAGCACAGTCAGGGCTTCTATATTTGTTATATATGGAATATTGTGCGCTATTGCGAACTCCATTTTTTTTTCGAACGTCTTACAACTCTAGCAATTTGCCAACCAGCAGGAGAGCTAGTTCTTTAAAAGTACAATAATTGATATCCACAAGAGGTTAACTGGTACTTGTGTGGGTACTTATTTTAACTTGTACGTGCACGTCAAAACCGACATAGTGATACTGGAAATCAAAGTTAATTAGTTTGTGGACAGCAAGTTTTGAATGAGTTTCCTTTCTCTGAAATAGCGCATGAAATGAGAATCAGTTAAATCACATGTTAAGTACGAAAAAGTAAACGATTTCATAGAAAACTTCAATTTATGAAAAATTCTTGAATGTTCATCAAAAGGACATGACTAGTCACTTGACAACAGTTCGTCGGCCGATTTCCATTCTTATCTAATATTGCATTTGATCATTGGCTAAAATGATGTCTAATGAACCATGTGTTTTGTTCGTTAGACATAAGAGTACCCTCAAATTTCGCCCATAAAAAGCTGACATTAGTCTCAAGCTATTTGTCGTGACTGATGTTAGCACTTATTTTAAAGAACGAAAAATAAAGCTTTTTAAATACAAATTAATGTTTGTATGACAATATCAAGAAATTTAGGTAGCAACTTTCTTTTTTTAGTAACTATTCAAATTAGCAACTTTCCAGCATTTTAGGATTCCAATCGGGACAGGCCTAGTCTCAGTGAGGTGATGGCTTTTACGGCTAATTAATGGTAAAATTTTCATCATTTTACGACTAACGGTTTATTTTTTTCTGTTATTTTGATTATTTTGGTTGTGTCCCGATAAACTGATCTCCCCTCTAAGGCTCTGTGATATTCTTACGACCTCCCCCCCCCCCCCCAAACCTTCATTGGCAGTCAATTTTTTTCCTCTCTACACTTTGTTGGAGACGATTGACCCCCTCTGTTCTCATTGACATCCATGTGATCTCCCCAGAATCTCCCCCTTCTTCAACGGCTGGCCTCTAAAGGATATCGAGAGAAAATTGAAGTATATTCAGGTGATACTAGACTACGACAGGAGCTCCTGATTACGACCACAAAACATAATAAACCACTGATTCAGCTTTGCGGTCATCGGTCGTTGAAAATATTTTTTGATCAATTTTTTTTGCCATTGATCAGGTTGATCGATATGTTTAGGCAGGAGTAGGTAAACACTGTTGGAACACTATATTTCCGTGATTTTCCAGGCAGAATTTGATTGAGGGGAAGGTTGAGAGCCGTCTTTGTATTTAGATAAGGCTATGTAAATTAGAAAAAAGACCTATTGCCAAAAGTGTATCAAGAAAAGCGGATCAGCTTAAAGTTAAGCAGGCTTTGTTTAACGATTAACAATGACCGTATATGGCTACTTTGGAACAATGGCGGAAACAGCTTTAAAATACACGTGGGATTTTTCAAAATTTCCGATTATCATACGAGCGGCAGATTCAAACCATCGACAAAACTGATGATAAGACAAATCCTCCCCGTGGGGGTGATTCTGGTAGATTCTGGCAAATTGTCACGGTGGGGTGGATGGTGGGGGGACTGCAGCTTTCGTATCTGAAGTAAAGAGATGTCACCATTTTTTCCTTTATATTGCTTAAAACTGGCGAAAGATATATTCAATTAAAGGCTCACTGTGCGATGCAAAGGTAATGAGAGCATGTGTAACCTGGTATTAGCATCCGAAGCCTACCACGCCGTTGAATCATGTAGAAGACTATCGTCATTTGCTCGATTGAAACACTCTATTTACCATACAAATGCTACCTGTTTACCGTAGCGTAAATGCATAAGCCCAGCAAAAACTTAACACGCGAAAAAATCACACCCCTTGATTCGTTAAACGCCGTCTCGCGTGATTGAGAACAAACGTAAAGTCCCAACGTCCGCTTTCTACAAAGCGAGTGACTTTGGATAAAACATGTGCTCTGACTGGTTGAAACAGTGTGCTTTATTATAGAACGGATACACGAAGAGAAAGCTAAGCAGTGTGTCTCATTTCAGCAGGTGGTTGATAACAAAAACATTGTTAATAGCTATCAGCCATTGAACCGTCAGTTTAGGAGAAAAGAGCTAGTCGGAAAATTATTGTGAACTACTATGCGCGTGTTTAGACGTATCAAATTATTGCTGTTGTAAGTAGGTTGTAGTTATTAATCGTGATGAACACAGTTGAATACGATTTGAATCGAACTTGCATTCAGGTGATAAGGTCGACTGGATACGCCTGCAGCTATGTTCTTTGATCGTTGGAAGCACGCGCTCAGATGCGATCGATCGAAACGTTGCGATCCAAAGTGACCCCATCGAGGAAAAAACGATTTTAATTCCATACAAATTGATAACTTTTTCCACTTTCTGCAAAACTTTGATCCGCCAAGTCCCACATAGAGGATTTTCTAGTGTTAATCAAAAAGTTAACATTTAAAATGCATCGAGGAAAATACCTGTTATGTTTCTTTTGAAACCTAATTTTTGCGGAGAGACCCGACGTCAATAATTTGCATGACAGGTTAATTTAGTGTAATAAACTGAGTTGATAACGTAAATTGTTTACCGTAAGGAGTTTAAAGACTGTAGAGGCTGACGTTTCGAGCGTTAGCCCTTCGTCAGAGCGATTGGAATCGCTCTGACGAATTGCTAACGAAGCTTTTGACGAAGGGCTAACGCTCGAAACGTCAGCCTTTAGAGCCTTTAAACTCTTGACGGTAGCCAATTTACGTTATCAACTTAGTTGATTACATTAAATTACCCTGTTACATCTCGTACCGACGCAGCACAACAGTTTCTCTAGAAACTTACCCCATTTTTAATTTGCATGACAGTCAACCTCCCATATCATGTGCGAAAAATAAACGGCTGGTCGTGCCTCAAAACATCACCAGGTGACTAGGCTTAGATATGTTTCTGAGAAGAGAATTCTCACAAGCCTTGCAGTTCTATTGCCGTTAAACAGATATTTTGGACCATCGTCATTGAAAATTAGCTAGAAGTTTGCGTTTGATTCAACTTACAGAAACTCGACTCACACAACGGATGAAATGATGATGACCAGAAGTTGCCAGTTATGAGGAACACTCTTGAGTGAGTACCAAAGTCCTTTCGAAAAAATTAATCTTATTTAGTATGTATCACAAGAAGACTACGTGAAGGGGAGCTTATAGCTTCACTTTGGATGATTTTAAATGAGTGTGTCCTTTGTTATGCGGCTGACCACAGAGGCTTTCTTCAGGAAGCGAAGTCAAATTTTTTCAAAGGATATACTAAAGAAGCCAGTTTAGCAATGTATTACTGAGCTACAGACTTTAAGCCTGACTTAACTCACGGCTCTATCATCAAAAGTGAAGCTCTCGTGCCCTATTCTTCTTTCAAAACATGCTTCGTTGATGTCAGAATCTCCTCTTGTTAAATTATTCATACGCTTTTAAGAGAACTTTTGCACCCGCTAGTTTGATAATGTTGGACAACACACTGGCTCACACTTGTCTTTACTCTTGAGCACGCTTCGTTTTGACACGAACCATGATTTCTAGGTTCCATCAGTGATTGCACTAAAGAGTAAGAAAGAAAAAAAAACAAACGATTTACGACAAAACTCTCAACAGATGTGATTGCCAAAAAACCGCGCATGCCTTTTGTCAAAGTGAAAATAGAATCCGAGTTTTAAGATTGCGTTATCTGTGTCACATATTGATATGGAAATAGCGCATAGACTAGGTCATAAAAATTACCAATCCATAATCACTCGAGTAACTACTAACACTTCGGACTATGATCTTCGTCGGTTTGGGCAAAATGCAATTATAAGGAACAAAGATACAGAATTGCATTCGTGTAGTAAAATGCTTATAGGACCTTTTGGCTGAATCAGGTCGAGCCGAACTAAATTCACATTTTTCTGTTGATCATGCCACAAGGATCTTACCTACTCTCGGTCTCTAAATAATGACCTGGGGACTTAAATTTACGCTCCTTTACGATCAAAAAGAAAACTTACATAGCTGTATTATAACGAAAGATGAAAAGAAACGAGTTTGGAAAGTCCGACTTTTTCCGAGATATTTTCTCAGAACATATAACGCAGAGTTTCGCTGCCATTTATTTACATTATAACGACGATATCACGTTTAGACTTTGGGCCAAACTAGGTTTAATGAAGTCTGCTGGTGGCATTACAACTTTTGACATAAAGCATCCTGTTTCATAGTGACACCACTTGCGCACATTCTGGCCTGTATAAAGTTCCAAACTCAACGCAAGCTAAGTTTCAAAGTTATCTTTCTCCCAACGATCAGTTTTTCGATCTTGAAAAGGAGAGAAAGACTGCGGTATTCACTCAGGCAAGTTCATAGCAAAGGAGAAGTACCTTATGGTTCTATTATCATCATGATAGCATAGAGCTAAACTAACAATATTATTTTGGGAAATGTTCATGAGCGTTTTCAGGGGCGGCGAACTGTGTGCTATTCTGAAAGTATAGCGTGAATGTTTGGATCAGAAGAAAGAGCTGCTAATACATCAGGGAATGGGTCATAAAGAATTCAGTTACTTCATTATTTAGATGTCTGTTTCCAGTTTGCATTATCTGTCATTGAGGAATTGCATTTAAGAAGCTTTGACACTACTGTTTGGAAAACTAAGCAAAATTTTTTATTTAACGATAGACGAACGCGCTATATAACTGTTCGATAATATTCGCGTCTTAATCGATCCGTGTCATATCTCATGCACACCTTTTCATATTAAGCTTTAAATTTATCGTATGCGTGTCATATCGTTCGTCATGTGTGTGCGATATGTCATACTGCTTGGAGCAAAGCCAAACAGTAGGTGGCTCTGCAGTTATCGTATTCCCTCTTTTTCTGTAAATGGCCACATATTTGTATCACTTTACTCTCAAAATTCGACTCTAATTAGTATGCTAATAAGTTTCACCGGCACCCGCTGGTTTGATAATGTTGGACTGTAATGATGAAAACTTCACTTATCTCTTAAACTCGCTCTTTTCTAAGATCAGCCATGGTTTTTAGGTCTCAGCAGTGACTGCACTGAAAAGCAAGAAAACAAATCTAAACGATAAAGACAGAACTCTCAACAAAAGTGATTGTAAAGGAGTGCCTCTTGTCAAAGTGAAAAAAACAAATCCAAATTTAGAGACAGAAAAATTATCTGAGGTCTCACATTTTGATATAAAAATGAACATAGGAGGTCAATAGCGCATAAACAAGTATGAGGAGTCAAGAGAAAGAGCAGCAATCATACTATAAAATGTGTTTTAGGTCAGGTTGGACGGGAAATTATTTAGCTTTCGTTCATGACGTAAGGAACAAAATGCGTTCAGCCTTAATGTCATGACCTAGCGAAAAACACGTTCACAGTTCTGCCCCATTCCTAACAAAGACAATGTTATAGCTGTGTCAAACGAACGATAATAAGAAATGAGTTTTGAAAAGCCAAGGGATTCTGAAAAAATGTCTTTATTAGATAAAACGAAGAGTTTCGTTACCATTTACTTACACTATAACAACGTCGCATTCCGAATTTCTAAGAAAACGGAAATTCTGCTTGGATCTCAGCCAAAATGTTTTCAAAGAAAGTCTGCAGGTGGCATTAAATTAAGTTTCAAAAAGAGCATCGTGTTTCATAGTTCCTCTTTCAATACAAGTCAAGTTCAATTTAAAGTCAATTTGCTTCCATAGGTCTCTTTATCGATTTTGATAAGTGAAGGAAGACTGCGATACTCACTCAGGCAAGTTCATAGCATAGGAGAAGTACCTTATGGTTCTGTTATCATCACGATAGGACAGAGCTAAACCAAGGATATCATTTTGGGAAATTTTTTAATACGCGTTGTCAGGGGCGGCGAACTGCGTTCTATTTTAAAAGAATTGCGTGAATGTTTGGACCAGCAGGAAGAGCGGCTAATACGTTAGGGAATGGGTCTTAAAGGAGTCTGTTACTTTATATTTAGATCTTTTTCTTTTTGCATGCATCGGGACGACGACCGTTCGCTGTACTTAGTAAAAACTGTTTCTGCCTTTGAGGGATTGCATTCAAAAAGCTTTGACAACTTCTTATTGGAAAAAAAATAAGTGAAACTTTTGATTAAGCTTTAGACGAACGTGCAATGGGATTGTTTCAGTATCCGTGTCTTTTCGACTTGTGCCATATCTCACTCTTGCTTTTTTACGCTAAGCTTTGAATTTGTGGCATGCATGTCATATCGCCCGTCATGCTTGTCTGCGATATGTCATACTGCTTGAAAAACAGCCGAACAATAAGTGCCTCTGCAGTTACCGTATTCCAGTGTTTTTCTGTGGACGGCCACATATTTGTATCACTGTGCTACGTTTACAGTTCTGACCTATTCGTAACAAGAACAATATTGTAGTTGCGTCAAACAAACGATGATAGGAAACGAATTTTGGAAAGCCAAAGAATTCTAAAGAAGTTTTTTTTAGATAAAACTAAGAGTTTCGTTGCCATTTGCTTGCATCGAATTTCAAAGAAAAGAGAAATTCTGCGTCAATCTCAGCCAAAATGTTTTCAAAGAGTCTGCAGGTGGTATTTCAATACAAGTCAAATTCCATTTGAAGTTCATTTGTTTCCAAAGGTCTTTTTGTCGATTTTGAAAAGTGAAGGAAGACACTCAGGCAAGTTCATAGCACAGGAGAAGTAGCTTCTGTTATCATCATGATAGGACAGAGCTAAACCAAAGATATCATTTTGGGAAATTTTTAATACGCGTTGTTAGGGGCGGCGAACTGTGTGCCAACTGTTAAAGGATTCTGTTACTTCATAAAACCGGGACTACGACCGTTCGCTGTACCTAGTAAAAACTGTTTCTGCCTCTGAGGAATTGCATTCAAAAAGCTTTGACTTCTTTTTGGATAAAAATTAGTAAAACCTTTGATTAAACCATAGACGAACGCGCAGTTGGACTGTTTTAGTTTCCGTGTCTTATCGACTAGCGCCATATCTCACGCTTGCTTTTTTACACCAAGTTTTAAATTTGTCGTATGCATGACATATCGCTCGACATGCGTGTCTACGATATTTGATACTGCTTGGAAAACAGCCAAACAATAAGTGCCTCTGCAGTTATCGTATTCCCCGTTTTTCCGTGGGCACACTCATATTTGTATCACTGTGCTCTCAAACTTTATGATTTCATTTTAGGTGAAATTATATAACTACAATGGGGATCCAAGAGTTCTTTCATTTACCAGTTTTCCTCTTCATGTTGGTATTGTCTCGCTCAGTTGTTGCTCAGTACCACCGTGATACACGCGAAGTCTCCATTTTTGGTAAGATGCTTCAAAAACACATTTTTAAAACAATCACTGGAGCTGCATTCGGTGATGTGTGTTTGCGGGAGTGTTATCGTGACGTCAGATGCCAAAGCTTTAACTATGTGTTCACACAAGACAAGTGTGAGCTGAGTAACCGCACAAAGGAAGCCAGGCCTGAAGATTTTGTACCCAACTCTGAGAGATATTACTTCAGACGAGATATGAAGAGAGGTGAGCGTTAAGGCAAAATGATTTAGCTAACTGTTTTAGAGAGGGAGATATCGCATTTTTCCTTCACTTTCTCATTTTCTTATTTTCTAGCTATTCTCGGTGCCATTCCAGAGCTGTCTGCAGACTCGTGCAAGGAGATCAAGGCTAGTGAAGGTGGACAAGCGGTCAGCGGAAAATACTGGCTGAATTTCATCAAACCTGACACTCCTGTGTTGGCTCATTGTGACATGAAAACCGAAGGTAGAGTAGGACAGTTAAACAGAATGGACATACACTAAAAAAGTATGTGCCTCGCATAAAAGCTAATGGTCAGCTTTCTCTCAGGTGCAACTCTCTTTTGTTGTTGATCGTAAGTCTGACCATTTGTTGAAGGGAACACTTGGAAAAGATTATTGCTATTTCAAAGAAAATTTAGACTTTTTCTTGATCGTACAAGATTTTTTCCTTGGAAACTAGTTATGAAGCTGCAAGAAGCTATTCTGTCAGCCCTTCCAGAGCAGATGGCTGAGTCTTAATCTAACAGCAGAAAACTAAAATCAACCGAAATAAAGTCGCATCACCCACAAATAAGCGCCTGCGCATTTCCATACAAGGCGGATCTTTTTTATTAATCCTATCTTTTATCTTAGTTATTTTTTTTTTATATCTCAATCATGTACGGCAGTAGATGACCGTAAGAATTGCATATTCATAGGAATCTAAGTTTTTCAATGTAGGATTTAATAAATCTTGACTCGTTCGCATCCTACTAAGTAAGGTGAATGCACTGTTCGCTTTAATTTCCAACACCAAGCAACGATTCAATATGTTATTGGAATGATCTACATAGAAACTCTTGCAGAGCCTGCTCGATAAAGCTGTTTGAAAATCACACCCTTGGGTTTTTTTTAATCAACTGTGACTAACTTGATAAAAGTGGATCTGAACAATAATTCGCTTAAAATTGTCCTTCTTTATCAATGTATATTGTCGCTCTAAACGATTTGAATTTTCATTAACAGATTCTGACGAATGTAATGCCTCATTTAGCGTTTGCGATGTGAATGCTAACTGCAAAAACACTCTGGGATCGTATCGCTGCTCTTGCAGAGCTGGGTTTTCTGGAAATGGACGTAGCTGCAAAGGTGGGAAGAAATTTGATCAAAAACGTACATTAATCATTAAGCAATGTCGTTGCAAGGTGTTGTTTCGCTGAGCTTTCTTCAACTATTTCTTTATAAGATCTGAAATTGCTTCGCGTGAACAATTTATTCTTCATTTAAATGCAAAAGTTCGGTACAAATGTGATGAAATCTTCGCATTGCTTTCTTTAGATTCGATATTCTTTAATTCTATCTTGCTGCAAAGAGTTTACTTTGCACGTCAGCGATGAGTCGGGGCTTCCATAATCAACCCTAGACATCTTACACTTTATTTCCCAAGTGTTGACCCTATTCTCAAAAGTGTTTATTAAATGTGTAGCTCTCTCGGCTCATTGTCCAATTGAAGGTGATAAAATACTGGGGGAAAAAATAAATACGTAAAGATAAGGGCCACAGAATTTGCATAGAAGGAAGAAGAAGTAACTTGGCTTTCCTTTTTTAACTGATCTTGACGAATGCAGCGCTTCACCATCATTTTGTCCAATCAATGCCGATTGCGAGAACACCATGGGCTCTTATCGCTGTTCCTGCAGACCTGGATTTTTGGCAATGCAACAACCTGTTACCGTAAGGATAATTGGATTTTAAACACAGCCTAACTTGTTATTTTTAACGCTTCTATTTCAATTCGCATTTTTTGTGGACATTTTCCTCAAAAATTTCACAGATATCATGTTTATAACCAGAAGCCCGTTACTAAATAGTACATTTCAGGCGTAAATACTTTTTCCTTTGTAAAGGTACTTTGAATCTCAAAACCGATGGGAGAAGGGGACGCTTCGGCACTATACAGACCTTCACTGTTCCACGGACCACTCGCTATCTCATCAAAGCCTGGGGAGCTCGGGGAGGAACACATTCCTACGATTATGGATACCTTCCAGGAACATATTATGGTGGAAAGGGAGCGTTTATAGGAGGCAAGTTCAGACTGAATAATGGAACAGTGTTAAATATTGTGGTGGGACAAAGAGGAGGGGATTCGGTGGAAGTAAAAGGTGGAAATAGCACTAAAAAGACAGCAGCTCAACTAGGAGTGTCCGTGGAAGACAATGCTGGCACTGGAGGAGGGGGAGGAAGTTTTGTTTATACTGCAGATAATGTTTGTTGCTGGCTGCCGGAGGAGGAGGGGGTGCATCTGGTGGATATAATGGTGTGGATGGTCAGGCTGGTTCAAATGGCATCGGTAGTGTGGGGAAAGAATCCTCACAAGTTCGAAATGGAGGCACAGGTGGGCAGCCAGGTGAATGCAACAGTAACGGCGGTAACTACCATGGAGGAGTGGGTGCCGGTTGGTTTGGTCAAGGTTGTACCCGACTGGGCACGTCCCATGGGGAAAGAGGTGGATCACGCGCTGAAGGCTGGATCGGAGGTCAAGCCGGAGGTATGAATAGCGGTAATAACGGGGGCCCTCCACCAGGAGCAGTTGGTGGGTTTGATGGTGGGGGAGGTGGATCAGAGGATAATGGTGCATCAGGCGGAGGTGGTGGGTACTCTGGGGGAGGTAGCGGTACCCATGCGAAACAAGCCAGAGGTGGAGGAGGCTCGTACTGTAATGGCCAAGATTGTTCCGGTTTGACTGGTGGGAACTCGAATGATAATGGCCTTGTGCAAATTATAGAACTTTAGGGCTGATTCCAAAACATTTCTTGAGTATTACAGTTATTTTTCAAAAGCCGAAGCCAACACTTTCTCTTGTTGAAAGAAAAAAGTATTCAAAAAAGACAAATAGGTATAACATTTTGTTAAACGTCACTAATCAGTGTTTTGGAAGTTTATCAAGTTATCTAGGTAGCTCATCTAGAATTTTCATAACTCGTTTTCCTTTCAGCGATCTAATACGTGGTAAAGTGACGTCTATTTTCATTATGTTAGGACGTTTGTCATGAGTACAGATTTATTAAATAACTTAGAGAAAAGTTTTGTCATGCAGGTCAGCTATAAGATATGAAGTAGTAAAAAAATACACAGGGTAAGACATCGCTTATAAGAGGTTTTGTAGTTTATCGATAATCTAAATAGTCCATTTATTGGAGTTTCCATAACTCGTTTGCGAGCATGATAATCATTAAGACTTAAAAAGTGACTTTCGTAGATATTATACCTATATTATTGATATTTCACTCGATAAAGCAATAATAATAAAAAGGGTCTAAGAATATCACTAAATTAGATATTTGGTAGTGTGTTTAAGCCTAATTTTTAGTCAAGTTGTAAATTGTTTAACTCATTTTGAGAATTCCAGTTCATTGTAGTACATGGTATTCAAATTATTTCATAGCCTGGTTCAAACGAGATCATCGTTTCTAACTCCGTGTCTAAACTTGCCATCTAACTGGGCGTGAAAATCTTCAAAACTCAGACTGTCCATTTCGTTTTCTCTTTGAGGATTTCCGCCTCTGTTCACGTCAATATGACGTGTATTATATTCTGTTGCTATTTGCTAATTCGCTTGTTCCGAAATTTCACTTTCAATAAGAGAAAAAAAAAGCTGGAGAGAAGTCCGGTAAATGGTCAAACATGGCACGATTTGGCAGGATAATAACATTAGGCTCGTTGCAATTTTCGTCGCCCAATATCAAAAATTTTTATGCCTTAATGCGAAACGATTAACTCTGGGATTTAGTCATTCGAAAAATACCTACGTATCTCTTTCCATAAAAGCAAAAGGAAAAAAAAGCACTTGTAAACATGTATTGAATGTGGTTCGAATGGCATTCTGTGATAAATTAAACGAACTCCTTACGTAAATCAAATTATTTTCATTTTCCTCTATCGTTTCAGGGGAGTTCATTATATTACTTGCACTACTTTCTTGGAAAATTACTAGTGCGATCTGTTGATTAGAAGTCTAATTAAAAAAAGAAAAAAAAGATCGTTTTGCTGTGAAAGGTTTGACATAAATTTTTGATTCGAGATAAGCTCATTAAAGCCATGAAATACCGGCCTCTGTTTGTATGTAAAGAACCTTGACACCTGTTAAACCACTTGTTTCTAAACATCAAAGACTCTGGGATTATAATTGTAATCTACTCCAAGGTAATAGCAAACTGGTGACATGTAATACAAACAATTACTTTCAGGTAGCTTGATTCCCTAAAAAAATTCTAAATTCCCCTAAACAGTTTCCAGGAGGCGTTATGATCTACCTTGGATAGCAATCAAGGTACTTACAAGATATGTAAAGTACCAGGTCAGATATTTTGAAAAGTTTATCTGAATACAGAACAGCTGAAGGTTCGATCGCTACAGTATAAACTATAGCATTTGTTCTTCCTCTGTTTAAGCGTTGAATCCTCTCACCGATATACATTTATCAGGACTAGTTTAAAGAATTTGCGAGTTTCCCACATTTCTTAGGGGAGCATAAATAAAACTTGGCAGGTTTTCAATTAAACAAGGCTGAGTCTCAAGGTTCATTTTCCATCCTTATGTCTGTCGGTTTTGATGTTTCGTGGATTTTTCCCTCATTCCACAAACAGTTTTTAGCCAAGATCCAAGAAATACCTATATTCTTAGCATTATAGCATAATCTTGGTCTTTAATTTTAATCGTAATTTATCTTACAGGAAAGGACAAGCCGGTGGTTGTGACGATGCGATTCTTTATTTCAGTGACACTTTGTATCGCGTATGAAATTTTCGCTCAAGAATGCAAAAAGGATGAGCATGCAATTTTTGGTATGATGCTTCGAAGACACACCTTCAAAAAGTTGAAATCGTCGATTGCAGTCGAATGTAATCGAGCGTGTAAGGATGATTTTCGATGTCACAGCTTCAATTACTTAATTACGGAGAAATTATGTGAACTAAACAACCGGACTAAGGAGGCCAGACCAGAGAACTTTGTACCAAATTCGGAGAGATATTATGTCAGGAGTAATAAGAAAAGAGGTGAGTTTCATCGCCCAAAAGGACTTAACAATGAGTGTAAAATTTAAACTTTCTAAACTACTATGGGAGTTGGTTGGTTAAATTTGAGACACTATGGACAAAAGACATGATATTACTCCAAATTTATACTTTCGAAAGCAAATTATTTTCCATGAAAGAAAGTGGATAGCGTTATCCGTAGTTTAAATTTCTGGGCCCTAGCTATTTTTTTTTTTTGATCGAGAGGAGTAATGAAATTTATTATCCAACTGCAAAAGGTAGGGAACAAATAATGCGAGTGCAAATATCCCGCGATATTGTACAGTTATTTCGACAATTAATTATTTCCCACCGTAAAAAAACCTGTTTGACAAGTTGGCTACACGTGCCTTCTCTTGTACCGTATTTAACAACTGTTCCATGTTTGTTAGTTAAGAGCCTTCAGCTCCTCAAGTACCGGCAGCGATTAATTCAAAGCGTCGTCGCTTTGTGATCGAGTCGGATGATGAAAATGAAATGTAGTTTTGGAAATTATTTTCATATGCAAAGGGCACATCCATGTCTTTAAGAGCTTGTCTCCTGGCAGATTCAAAGCTTTGTTACTGGCGATAAATTATGAATCACTTTTCATTGATAAATGTACACTTTCATACTTGCAGCAAATGCGTACAATTTGAGAACAACAATCGAAAATAAAATTCAACTTTTAATCGTTTTGAAACCTTATGTGACAAGTTGACGGCTCAACTCGTAAAAATACTCAGCGATCTACACACCTAAACGTCTAGTAAGAAAGTTGTTAGAGGGTAGAAGTACAGCTAGAAATTATCTTTGATGAAAATATTTCTTGTCCTCAGTTCCTCTTGGTTCCATTCTTGAATTTCCAGCGGAAACATGTGAAGAGATAAACGCCAGCGAAGATGGAAAAGCGAAAAGTGGCGAGTACTGGATTTATTCCGTTATAACGGGAAAAACTGCTCTGGTTTCTTGCGATATGGAACCAGAAGGTAAAAATATTCAAGTTCTTGTTGTTGCGGCTGATATGAATGTGAAAAAGTTTGTTTAAAAATTTATAGTTCTGGTAATTTAGATATAAAGGTAATGACAATAATATACACTTTTTGTTGCCTTTCAATGAAAACCTTAAAGCAACCATCATAAATAGTAGTAGCCTTACCCTCATCATTTCCCATTTGCACATATTTGTATTTATTGAGTAAAAAAAGTTATGTGTACTCTAGGATTCGGTAGACTTTCAAGGGCCAAATTCTTTTTATCATTACGGCTCGACCAAGGAACTTTAGCAAGTGATTAATTGCAAAGCATTCAGACCAAACTAGCATATGAATATTCAACTTTTGCAGGCAAATGTGTGTGTTTGATGATCGTTACCATCTTAACCGACTACCATACATACCAAAAAAAAAAAACAAAAAAGCATAAAATCGACTCATGTATGTGGCCTGCAACATTTCTAGCGCGGCACTAATTATTCCTGTCCTACATTGTATGTGATATTTGTATCAACCTGCTAATCTATATCAACAGATATTGACGAATGTGCCAGCGGTGTTCACAATTGCCACAGTTCAGCTTCATGTACCAACACTGTAGGATCGTTCAAGTGCTCATGTAACCAGCCCTACATAGGGGATGGAAAATCTTGCATTCGTCTCCCATCAGGTACAAAGTTGAGTCGGGTCTTCCACTGTTGCTGCTTTTGTAACTATGCTTTCACGCAGGCATCCGGCTTTACGTAGATACAAGCAACAGTGGGGTAATAAACTAATTACTCAGATAGTAATCAAGCAACTAGCAACTTACTTTTTTTGCTTCATTTTTGCGCTCAAGGAATTTTGTTCCTTCATATCTTTGGATTTCAAGTGACGTTATGAAAATCGAAAATCCAAAATAATTAACAATAATCCACTTAAGTGGAGGAGAGTAGTCGTGGATATTTATCGAGCCGTCAAGCGCCGAGGTAAATATCCACCACTTTAATCGACAGTGGTAATGAAGAATGTTTGAATGTCAGACAATATAACGAAGATTGGTTGAAAATTAGATTTAACTTAAAAGAACTTGCAAATCACTTCCGAACCAGCCAATCAGCGCACGCGAAAAGCACCATTCACTCAGGTGTTTTATACTAACAAGGGCAGCAACTCCTTGGTGTTCGACGGAAGGGCACCTACTTGGCATCCCCATACTGAGTTCTTAAAATTTAGGTCATAAATCATCAGCGGAAAACCTGCAGATCTGATACTTTAGCAGATTGTTTTATTTATGATTGTTTGTTTATTGATAATGTACAGTAGCTCACTCTCCTGCGGGTGGGGCGTCTAGTATGTAGTTTTGCTTTTAGTTTTTAATTGGATGACAGTGAAAACCATCAACAGTAAAATCCTAGGCAACAACAGGGAGAGGATAGCGGATGACTCAAACAGTAATCATGCAACGAACACTGCCGAAACTTTTTTTTTATTTTTTTGCGCGGAATGTTCGAGACGGTTCCTTGCGCTGAAGATCTTCCGCCTTAATTCCAGAGGAAATTATATATGCTTGTAACAACAAACGAGGAAAGTCAAAACAAGAAAAACCATGACTACTTGAATTGAATTCATGTTGTGACTCTTTGATGTGGTTATGCGGCCGTAAAACTATTTCGTAACTGACTTCATTTGTTTGATCATGATGGCTAGATATTGGCTGCGTTTTTATCGCGTTTTTTCCTGGAGTCAAAAACGTAAAGATTAATACACTAGGAGATTTTAATCTCTTAACTACACTAATAAGTAGCGCAGAGGTCATATATTCTATATAAATCAAATACCAAGGGTTTTACTTGGTTTGTTTCGATTCTTGGACCTACGTCAATCATTTCTACTCTGTCCATTTTAGAGTGTCAAAACTATCAAAGTCTGACTGGGTCAGACAGAAAGATAACCTATGGCAATCAAAACACGGTTTGTGACAGGGGTACTCATGGTTGGTATCGCTTTGAAGGAGCAGCAGGTACAAGAATGCCTACTTCATGTCCACCAAAACAGCGATGTAACACTCACGCATCCGGTTGGCTAAATGGTGCTCATCCCACAGTGGCTGATGGTCAGGTCACCAGGACAGTTTGCTTCCACTGGGGGTCAAACTGCTGCAACTGGTCAAGATCTGTCAACGTGATAAACTGCGGCGATTACTATGTTTACTACATAACTGGCACACCCGCATGTTCCCTCCGCTACTGCAGCACAGACTAAATCGATGCTGGTTCAGAAAATTATCAATTGCTTGAGTCGTCTTTTGAACAATGTTAACTGTGATTTATATGAATTTTACTTTAGTGATATCAGATAGTGTGTTGTGATTGGTCACAAATAATAATGATAATCATGATAAATTAAAAATTAAAAAATTAAGAAGAAGAAGTAACATTAACTAAGGGACTTGTCATTATTTATAGCCTGGTTGGTAGAGAATTTTGGAAGATCACAAGGTTTCTCAGTGGGGGACAGAGGGGAATCGGTCTTCCCCGACAGAAAATGACGGCAGAAAACTATAGAGAATTGAATGTCAGTGAACTGGCAATTACAGCGGAAGGGTGGGGATTATAAAAATGTACAGAACTGCACGGAGGGGTTGCAGGTAATCGTGACTCCAGCAAAGTCCTCCACCAGCAAAGCCCTTCACCCCTGCACCCGCCTCTCCCACCGACAGATGATAAATAATGACAAGTCCCTTAAGTGTGGCTGTTTGTAAAAGTTCTCCGGTAATCCTGATGATAAAGCAGGTCAGTGTGTAATGATTCTCCATACATATTTTTTTCGCGTATTTCATGATGAAGCATTTTACCAAGCTGAGGGCTAATGATGATTTTCAAGGGGTGAGTTTCACATGAAATCACAAGAAACTTTCGTCTAAATAATTGCACGAATTGGTACCCTGTGTTTTTGGTGGCAAAGGGTCTTCCAAATCACTTGCACTGTTTACTAATTGAAATAAACAAAAAAAATACTCGCCAAATGCATCCGAGAATATCCACTCTTAAGTTACCTTGACCAAATAAAACTGGGTTAGAATACCCAATTATCTTGATTCAAAGTTATCATTTCGAAAACTCAAAATGTCAAAGGCAGCTTAATTAGAAACCTTTAAACTCAGTGTTTTTTTCAGTCATACTCGTGGTTTTTGTTTTGACTGCTACAAATAGGAGTCTTAAACATGCTTTTTTTCCTTTTTCATAGATTTAATTTCATTTTTAGGTCAAAAACCTAAAAACAAAAGCAAAAAAACCGCATGGGACATATTGTGTTGAACGAAAACGAAAACTCTATGTAAATTATAGGAGGGCCGAATTCGACGAACCTCCCATTTAAATCAAACTCTTTTAATTTTCTTCCATCGTCCGGACGGGTTTATGACGTTACAGACAGAAAATGATGTGCCACGATTTACCTAAGCAATTTTTCGGCATAAGGTTACTCCGACACCTCCATGGGAAATTACGCACGCCCTGATTAGGAGGTTAATTGCTGCGAAAGATTTGATATAAATTTTTCATTCAAGATGGCTTTATTAAGGCAGGGAAAACTGTAACCTTCACGATTTTTAGGTAGGAGTAAATCGAAAATTGAAATTTTATTCTTCTGACAATTGATTGCAAAAAAAAAAGGTTCAGCTGCTTTACCAAACTTCAACGTTTGAAAAATGCCCTTTGAACATTCGTCTGTATTAATTGCAGTAGCTTTAGATGGAATGGGCCGGCACTTGTGGCTGAGTTGCAAAGGAGAAACGCTGATTAAAGGCGTCACATTAATTGGAAGTTTTCAAAACACTTAAAACTGACAAAAAAAGGAGAATATACTACAAAAAAAAAAACCGTGAAAATGCGGGCATTCAAAGTGGGTTTCATTTACAAAAGCTAAGAGCTTTCTGTAGATATACTTATTTGCTATTTTTCCAGGACGGAGGAATTTTTAAAAACTGCTCAAAATCTCAGGAAAATGCAGTTTATGTTCTAGTCGAGCATTTTACAATAAAGTAATTTCCTAAGTCATTAATTTGCAGGATTATTTGGGTGAACAGTACTCAATTGTAAATTTCATTATGAAAGCCTCTTATTAGATAATAACTAATCTACTGTGTGTTATAAGATACTGAAGTTGATTTGACTTGACCTGAATACCGTAGCTTTTCCTTCAAAGTCAATGGGATTCTGTACATCAATAATATTGGGAACAGGCCCTTACAATTTTATCTTCTCATTTTAATCGATAGAGAACGAAGTTATATCGTCTAAATAATTCTGCCTCAACGATGTGTTTAGGACCTGCTGATTACACGTCTTCCTTGCAAAATACTCTTAATTTGTTATGCTGAACGTTGTCTGTATGTTAAAATCCTTGACACCTTTAAAACTGTAAAACATAAAGTCTGACAATTCAAACCACTGTTTGTATAACACAAAAGAAGTTAGGATTTACTTAATTTACTCCAAGGTATTAACGAATTGATAAACATAAAACACACAGGTATGTTCCAGTGGATTGATTCCCTGAACGAAGTTATAAACTTGAGCTTTTATCAGAAGGATGATCTAATCTCTGTAAGAAAGGAAAAAATGTATGTATAGGAAATGTAAGGATCAGGTCAGATATTTTGAAAACTTAATGTGCAGATATCACACTTAAGGACTCATGTTACGCTATATTTTCATAGGTGGTAGTACATGGACGATCTTTGTTGGTGGAATGATTAGCCTCGTTAATTCTTTCTCTGTTTAAACGTTAAATTTTCTCAGTTTATGTTTATATTTTCAGGGCCATTTTGATGAATATTTAAACATGTGTAAACAAGCATAAATAGATAAATTTGTAAGATTATACACTTAGCTGGTTGTACAACGCACTAAACTATACATTCAAATCGCAATTTCATGAATCATTTGCTGTCCTGTTTTTTTTTCGTTAATCTTTAATTGACCAAAATCGACAAAAAATTACCGTAATTTCTTACTGAAATTATACCGCTTTCTTCAACCCAAATTAATCACAGTATTTATTTTTTTCAAAATTTCTCTTAGAGGAGAGACGAACTAGTGGTAACGACGATGCGGTTCTGTATTGTAATTGCAGTGTGCTACTTTAATGAAATTTTTACTCAAGAATGCAAAAAGGATGAGCATGCCATTTTGGGCATGATGCTTAGAAGACACACCTTCAAAACTATGAAATCATCGATTGCGGCTGAATGTAATCAGGCGTGTAATGATGATTTCCGATGTCACAGCTTCAACTACGTCATTTCTAAGGAACTATGTGAACTAAATAACCGGACTAAGGAGGCCAGACCAGAGAACTTTGTGCCAAATTCTGCGAGATATTATGTTAAGAGTAATAAGGAAAGAGGTCAGTTTAACCATAGAAAACCCTCATCAATGAAGTGAAACCCATCTGAACAATAATGGCTAGTCTTACTAGAAAAGTAAGACCATAGGTGAATGACATAAACTGGTCTAAATTTATACTTTGAAGTTATTCCCACATTTAAGTCAGAAGGCAATTTCTAACCTGAAAGCCTTTTTCCATCGAGAACCATAGTAAACAAAAGTGAATATTTTTTTCTTTCACTTGCGCACTTTAATAAGACGGAAACCCGCAATGAAGTTCATGACGTCAAAACTTGCCTTCTCTCCAGTACATGTATAGATTTAGTTTTATTTTTAGTGGGCAAATGGAATTAGAATTACTTTCTGAAGAAAATGTTTTTCGACCTCAGTTCGTCTTGGTTCCATTCCGGAATTTCCAGCGGATACATGTGAGGAGATACAACGAAGCGAAGAGGGAGAAGCGACCAGCGGCGAGTACTGGCTTTACTCCATCACAACGGGAAAAACTGTTCTTGTTTCTTGCAATATGGAAAGAAAGGGTGACAAAACTGAAGTTTTTTTTGTTCTTGTAATTGATGTGGATGTGAAAATTTTAATTCTTGTGATTTACAGGTAGAGTAATTGATTTGTTGTGCACTGTTTGTCTCGTTTCGATGAAATCCTTGTCACAACCGTCAAATATAGCGGTAAATGTCATGTTGTTTTCTCATTTGTCCATGTCTGTATTACATCAGTTATAAAATTTGGGAACACCTTAACCAAAGTAAGGATACGGTAGACCTTCGGAGGCCAACTTTCTTTTTTTTTTTTTTTGCACTTATTATTCAGCCCGTCAAGTGTTCATGGCCAACTAGAACCTGTCAACACGAATTAGAGATACTTTTTGCGGCGAAACATCTTATAAACGGCAGCTTTTCAATTTCAGTCGCATAAAATTTCCTGATTTCGATCGCATGTGCAGATCTCTGCAATCGGTTTGGGTGTAAAACTGGACGAAAATTCAAGAAAGATAGCTTGGCAGAGAAGAAATTCGACACAAAAAGGCGAAAATAGGCCTCTGAAACAAACAAAGGTTCGCGGTTTGAGGAGTTTTGGCTGATGGCACTCGATCGAAAAGTTTTACCGCGGCTGCTCGAGCCGTGTGAGACTTGAAATTGCCCATAAGCAGACTTCAACAAGATCTTTCAGTTGCAACTTGAAGGTGGTGTTCTACGAAACATATTTTTGCAAATGTCTCCTGGGCCTTCGCAGGTTGCCCCTGTACTTCTATTGGGGGTCGGCATTTCTAGTGGTCAGGGTGTTCAAGTTGTTTAGCATATGGTCACCTAAAGAAGTGAAAGGCATTAATTACAAATATTGGAAAAAAAAAAAACAGAAAGCAAACAAAGATTCTCCGTTTTTATACAAGTGTGTGCATTTTCAATAAATTTTTCAAGCGTTAAAATGTCACCGATTGCCTTGAAATGTTTTAAACTTCGATTTCTCGGTGATGAGATACGTTGTAGCTGTAAGGATTTTTAGATTTCATATTAGATTTAGATTGCATATTTGTGCCCCTCGCAGACAAACAGGCACCGGCAAAGAAGGACTTATTACCTGACCATCTTGCTGTTTGCAACCAGTTAATGTCAATTTATACTTTTCATGGATGGTATATTTGCTTATATTCGACAGATATTGCATTAATTGCACAATCTAATTCTTTTAACCATATTTTTATACAGAGGTTAATTTTACGGTGAGTGGGAGAAAAGGACGCTTTGGCACTGTACAGACGTTTACAATTCCACGGACCACACTCTATCTCATCAAAGCCTGGGGCGCTCGGGGAGAGACTGACTGACTGACTTGCCAACTGATAAACTTATTACTTTTTAACATTTTGATGTCAATTTACATTTTTCACTGTTTTTTTTGTCATTTATAGTAGACGATCTAGTTTCTTTTTATTTCTGTTGCTAGCTGGATTTGAAGCCGGTGGAAGAAGAGGACGCTTCGGCAGTATACAGACGTTCACTGTTCCGCGGACCACCCGCTATCTCATCAAAGCCTGGGGAGCTCGGGGAGGTACACATTCATACGATTATGGAGACTATCCAGGAACATATTATGGTGGAAAGGGAGCGTTTAAAGAAGGGAAGTTCAGACTGAATAAAGGAACAGTGTTAAATATTGTGGTGGGACAAAGAGGAGGAGATTCAGTGGAGGTTAAAGGCGGACAAAGCACTAACAAAACAGCAGCTCAACTAGGAGTGTCCGTGGAAGACAATGCTGGCACTGGAGGAGGGGGAGGAAGTTTTGTTTATACTACAGCTGATGTCCTGTTGCTGGCTGCCGGAGGAGGAGGGGGTGCGTCTGGTGGATATAATG
Source organism: Pocillopora damicornis (assembly GCF_964200805.1). Classification (NCBI taxonomy): domain Eukaryota; kingdom Metazoa; phylum Cnidaria; class Anthozoa; order Scleractinia; family Pocilloporidae; genus Pocillopora; species Pocillopora damicornis. The sequence goes on from NC_142670.1 coordinate 18,348,951, forward strand.
GTGTGGATGGTCAGGCGGAATCACATGGCACCAGTAGTGTAGGGCAGGTTTCGTCACAAGTTCGAAATGGAGGCATAGGTGGGCAGCCAGGTGAATGCAACAGTGAGGGCAGTTACCACCATGGAGGAGTGGGAGCGGGTTGGTTTGGTCAAGGTTGTAACCGGCTAGGCTCCTCCCATGGGGAAAGAGGTGGATCACGTGCGCAAGCGTGGATCGGAGGTCAAGCCGGAGATATGAATAGCGGTAATAACGGGGGCCCTGCACCAGGAGCAGTTGGTGGGTTTGGTGGTGGGGGAGGTGGAGCAGAGGATAATGGTGCATCAGGTGGAGGTGGTGGCTACTCTGGGGGGGGTAGTGGTACCCATTGGCAACAAGCCGGAGGTGGAGGAGGCTCGTACTGTAATGGCGAAGATTGTTCCGGTTTGGCTGGTGGGAATTCGAATGATGATGGCCTTGTGCAAATTATGGAATTGTTCGGCTGATTCCAAAACATTTTTTTGAGTTTTACAATAATATTTTCAAAATGGATTTCTGTATTATGAGTAGTTGTGGTGGTAATTGCAGACGTTTTATATACATTTAAATCCTTTGTTCCTTTTTCAACAAGGGAGATGATAAGAATCCTCTTCCTCTGGCTACGTATTAAAAATGGCACCGTCTAGGAGTATAATATTCAACACGCTTAAGCTTAAAATTCTGAGATTTGTTGACATTTTTTGAAATTTAACTTGTAAGAGTGTGATCAAAAACCATTATAAAGTTAAAAATTTGAAGGGAACTGTCCAATGATTTCCATCTATTAACTATCCTATTATAGAAAGTCTTTTAAATAGTAAACTCTTCAGAACTGGTCCCGAGTAAAACAAAAAGAACGCTTCACAGTAGGCACAGTCGTCTAGTTATTTATTGTACAGCAAAAGGAATAAATTAGAGGAGGCGATGCAGAAACAAATCGAACATTTTGATGACCTCCTTTAAAGTGTGTAAGAGAGCAAAATATCACAAAACCATAATATCATGCCGGTTTAACGTTACTCTCAGTCAAGCCATGTTCACGTGTAATAGTGGTCGTTCATAAACACGAGCGGGAAACGTTCCATTGCTGCGTACTGATGTCAAAGATTTTGTAATGTTGTCCACTCAGATCAGAAACTTTACACAGACAACAGTTTTATTGTTGGATGTAATGTTACCCCCAAGTAACCAATGATAGTGACCGCTGTTAAGAAAAAATTCCAGTTGTATAACAGGATCAGTTTTTGATACATGAGATTGATTGTAAGGTTACCAGTCGTTTCGTACCTTCGGTCGTTTCGTACCCAGCTAAAACGTTTCGTACCCAAATAGTTGAGTCAACTCGTACCCAAACAATTAAGTCGTTTTGTACCCAGCACGGTGGTTTCGAGATGTGAAACTTTCATCAAGTAACTTGTTTAAGTTCGCCTCTTCCCCTGTTTACACAATTTTAAAAGCTGAGCCTCTGAATGAGTCAATTGATTTCAGCTTCCTTGTGTTTTGCCCCATTTTCTCCATGTTAAAAATTCGTTTCGGGCATAAGAGACTAATGGACATCAATTGATTCATTAATATCTTTCTTTTATCATTATTATCATTATTATTATTATTATTATTATCATTATTATTATTATCATTGTTATTATTATCTCTTCCATCACAGTCTTTGCTGGTGTTCTTTTTGTGCATCCGCTGGGCGCAAACCATGCACCTAGGGCATCAGTCATGTTGATACGCTAGTCATGTTGATCAGTCTGTTGATACGCTAGGCACCTTTCTGAGGATTTGCATAGATCCCAGAATGCAGATCTTTTGAATCTGTGTCACATTAGTTTCTTCTGATACTTTCGTTATTTTTTCCACCATACACTTCTTTACTGTACCAAGCGCACCAACAACCAGAAGGAGCACTATGGTTTTCATACGACACATGTTATGTATTTCTAGTTTTAGGTCTTTGTACTTGCTGTTCTTTTCCATTTCCTTCAGAACGATGTTTCTATCAGATGGAACAGTCATATCAATCAGTTTGCAGTTGGAACTCTCTGAATATTTAAGAGAGGTTGTCAGTAATTTTCGAGAATCCGGCGACAGAAGCAAAAATTCAACTTTGTTTTTATTTTCTCAAAAAGACCCTTTTGGTGAATCGTTTTCAAAAATAATATTCATAAGTTCCAGCGAGTTTTCATTATGGAAAAAAAATATGAAAGTTCGAAATCGGCCAAAACGTACCTAGTTTGCATAATTTCTATTGGGCTTTTAGTGCATTTTCACAACGCTCGTACAAGACAGCGAAAAATTATCTTGGATTCATTTTTTCATAAGTTGTTTTCATCCCTCGGAGTAGCTTTGCAACTATATTTCATCTCTAACTGAACTTTCTTTCGTTTGTAGCCACCCACGTAAAGTACACTATATTTTCTATTCAGTTTTTACGCTGAATTTTGCTATATTTCAGACGACCATAACATCGGGGGTATACGAATTTACATAAAATAAATGAGCTCTTTTCAACGAAAAATTCTTCGTGTTTATCATGTAAAAACAGTATTTTTGGCCCGTGAAAAGCGAGCGCGCCAGACCAATATATATAGCGTGCAGTTTCACGGAGTTAGGCCATTTTCCTTGCTGTACTCCTACTGCTATTGCGACAAAACTTGACGTGTTTGGTCTCTACTTCAGTTTTGATTCATTTAAATATATCGATTTTAACTTAAAAACTAACCTTCCTTTATTGTTAAGTGAAAAAACCACCGTTTTAGGTAAAGTTTTTGAGTTGACTTTTCTCGAGTGCTAAATAAACAAATCGCTGTTTACAAAGATACCAGCTCTGTCGACGTGTTTTTAGCTGAAAAATCGATGGGAAAATCGTAGCGTTTCTTTCTCCTGTCTTTTATTATTTTAAAGATTTGCTAAAATCAGGAAATAGGGCACTTGTACAAGACCAAAACATTCCTTAGTCTACAATTTGATTGTTTATTATCATTATCGCACAGTTCACAATAAGGATACTGTAACAGGAGAGGAGATTTTTAAATTCAGATGCCGCGTGCTTGCTGACGTACAAGTTCCCGAGTGTAACAATTTCGGCTTTTCGGGAAACTCTGCTTCTCTTATATGATAGGAAATATCAATAGCCCCATAAAATTCATTAACTGCGCCATGTTTCCAGAAAATAAGACTGGAAAATGTTTTTTCCACTTTCCGCCATCAAGAAATTCCACGTAGAAATAGTATTTGTAGCGTGACTACGTGACCTTTCATGAGAAGTAAAAATTGTTTTTCTTTTTTTTAAGAAGACACCTCCAGAAAGTTCTTTATCCTTCTGTCATCTTATTTGCCTGTTTTTTGACTGCAAATATCATCTGCATTTGCCATTATTTTCGCTGATTGTCCTGCGTGCACGTGCGAGCAAGTTCATATACAGCACTCTTTCGAGTTTCTTTGTGTGGTGTCGGGCATAAGTGTGTAGGTCTGGCTCAAAAGATATTTGTGCGCTGCAACACTGGTTTCTATGTTTTGTCCTTTTTCTTTATTTGTATTTTTATTCTCCTCCTTGCATTATCACACATGTATGTTTTTTTTTATTCCCTCGGCGCGTTCCCTCAGATTTGGAAGTAGGCTATGAAAAGTCGATATTGACCAGAACTGAAACCTTTTCTATCACTATTTGTTTCAAAGAACCCCTGTTATTTATAACTTTATTTCTCAAGAGAATATGTTTTTATTTGCCATTTACTTCCATTAGTACATGAAACTAGGTCCCAATAAGTTTTTTTGTTTCGTGACTCCCAAAAGCTGTTTGCGACAACATCAGTTGAGAACTCAGAGCAAAAGCAATTACACCCGAGAAATTCGCCTGTAGCCTTCTACGCGCAGAAGACAAATCCAAGTAATGAAGCTTTCTAAGACCTCTGTAAACTAGAGACATTACGTGACGTCGAGGGGTCAAATATTTACACTAAATCTGTGACCCTCAAACAGATTACGTACTCGTACATGTAACGTCCGAAAAATGTCACGCATGTATAACACCGTAGGCGCACCTGGCGAATTATATCCACTGGCTTCAATAGTAAAGAGACAACTTATTTACTATTTGTATTTGAGCAAGCTTATTTACCCTACTTGTAAAACTCCTTGATGAAGTCTACTATTGTCAGACGAAATGCGTGGGAGATAACTACAAGTTTTCACTTTCTCAGTTCGTGCAGTGAGTTCAACAGAAAAATTAAGCTCACCCTGTCATAATCAATGATTTGATACCGTAAGTACCAATTTAGATACATCATTGGGCTTTGATCACAATAATGAAAAAAATGTGCGTTTCCCCACGCTTGCCACATTTATTCTTTGGAAAATTATTTTACTGGAGGGCGATGTCACTTAGCTTGGTGCGTCTTGACTCTGGCCGACGAAAATTATCGAGGTGAACCCCATGAAATTCTTGTCAAATGTTTAGTAAATTTTGTCTACCCTTGATTTGCACGCAATAAAAGGCAAATTCCGAACGATATTTCAAAATATTTTATTCACTGGTCAATTTATGACCTGTTTTATAATATTTCATTTTTCCCAGTAAATTTAAGAGAGGGTCAATTTTTTGTGGCAGCCAAAGATAGACATCTCTGAAAAGTCTCTGAAACTCTTAAAGAATTTACACTGCCGGTAATATTTTCCTCCTTCTCGCAACAGCGCAACAGACATTGTCAATCCTTTGTAGTGTAGGTGTATCAGTTGTATAACGTCTTCATAGTGATGCCGTATAAGAAATCGAGTGTCTAAAAAGCTCTCAATTCTCGCGCTGGCCAGGGACGGCAACAGCTCACAACTCTAAACTCGTGGGTGTACAACGTAAAAAAATAAGAACATTTGAGAGACGTCAATGTGTCCCAAACATGCGTTTCGTCCGAGAAGAACCTTTTTCTAGCGCGTATTGGCTTATTTGGAGATTAGGAAAGCCGCCATTTCGCGATATGCCTCAAATATCGTGCACAACTTGGTATGAGATTCACCTCGTCATAAAAATCGGACACGTACAGTTAAGAGAGAGGTGAATCTGAAGATGGCAGAAGAAATCAAAGCTGGTGGCGAGTCTTCCTTGTGGCAAGGTGACTGTAAACCTAATAGAACGCGTACTGTAACCGCTATCTTAGAGTCAGCAATGAATAAGGAAGAAGGGCAAGAAGAGCGCTTATCTGAAAATCAGTTTTCCTAACTAATGATTTGTGACTGAAATGAACTTTATATCATATGATTGCTAGGGATACGCAGGTACTGTAGAGACGCTCACATAAATAGAGGTGGGCGACCCTCCCTCTGACTTTAGAACTGCGACAAGTTTATAGCGCAGAGCAACTGGCACAGTTTGGAGCACCTCAGAGTCTCACTAGGCTCATCGCATAAGAAACCTTCAGCAAACTAATCGTAGAAGTGGGTGGTTATCAGCAACGTGCACGGATCCCTGAACGCGGGCCATCGCGAGAACTATATCCAATCCGTCACGGACGGAACAAGAAAGCGAGATGTTCTTGCTAAGAGGAAGGATGTATCAAGACATTTCAGTCATTGGCTGCCATCCAAAAGCACCCTAACAAAGGCAAACACAGTGAAGATCAGTGATAAGATCAGGAGAAAATGGACGAAGACCGGCTTGCCATTTTAAAGGGGGTGGTTACGTTCAAGGTTGAACCTCAGGTAAACTTCTGACGAAACATCCCTAACTAGCTAAATGGACTTTGCATGGGCTCTTTGGAAAACACAAAAACCAGCCACCTTTTCTCAGAAAGCAAAGGATTATTTCATTGACATGAGCTGGACAGGGGAGGAAACTAGAAAGGCAACCGCCTCTAACAAGGCAGAAGATAAGGAGTGACCTTGAAAATTTAGACGAAGACTGCAGGAGAGGGTACAGCTGCTATTAAGCTAAAAAAAAAAAAATAAAGATCTTTGCAACTCACTTTTCAAAGTTGTCAAATATTTGGATGAATCGAAAAGTCTAAAAACTCAGTCGTTTATTTGCCTCTGTTGACTGACAAGCCGTCGATCAAATTGACTGATACTTGTGGTGGACATTAACTAAGGGTCAAGAAAAACCGGGGGGTGATCTATATCCCCCCGGAAAAAAAACAAAACAGAAACCAGTTTGTCTTTTTTAGTTTTGGGGTAGATCCTTTAACCTGACAAAGTTTCGTTGAAATCGGTGAGATTGAATGTAGCACGACTGCCCGGTGCAACATGCCATTTTTCTCGGATTTCTTTGACAATTTTTACCAACAGAATTCCAACCTACAGTTGATTTGAAAATGTATCTAAACAGGTGGACTACACAAACATACTGTTTTACAGTGACAGTGGTAGAAATCTACAAAAGCGACCGAGCAAAACACCGAGGTTCATGCACAATTAAGCGAGTATTTTCATGCGACAACTACATGTTTCGAATATTTTAAGTATGCGAAGATTTTATTTAGCTCACGCTCACGTGTTTACAACAACATTTATAGTTACATGTAATTTACTCTAAATTTATGCCAGTGGGATAGATTGTTAATTAAAGAACAATATATGCGACGGGCCAATTTCAGCTAAAAACACGTCGACAGAGCTGGTATCTTTGTAAGCAGCGATTTGTTCATTTAGCACTCCAGAAAAGTCAACTCAAAAACTTTACCTAAAACGGTGGTTTGTTCACTTAACAATAAAGGAAGGTTAATTTTTAAGTTAAAATCGATATATTTATTCTTCTACAAAGCATGTAGAATTCTGATTATGTTACATTTTTTGACAATGAAATTTTTTACTGCACACTTGTCTGGAATTTTCCCCTTACACTGACCACTATTTTGGAGTAAAATACCAATATTAAGGTCTTACAGTTGTACAAACTAGGATTGTCTAGACACTATTTCAGTTGATTAACTATCTATAATTTGCCTTTGCATGATTCAGCTTAGTCTGTTTCCCTAATCAAAAGTACATATTAAATAAGCTAAGAAATACACTCATTAGTCAAGATCACCCATGAAAACTTGCAAACATGCTCCTCACATAAGCTGCAATCCAGCATCTTCACTGATAATCTATGACTCACACTGAAGACAAAGGTGCCAAGAAGTAGTTTTTTAATGACTATCTTCTACTCAACCAACTAAATGAGGAAGGAAAGATTACTTCATACACATCAGAAATCTTCTCCACTTACTTTTAAACCTTTTGACCCCTTAAAAGTAACTCAAATCTATTCCCTTACAGTATCACCACTGAATACCAAATTAAGATCACCTCCTTAAAGGAAATTATCACCAGTTAAAGAGGCCCTTCATTGTTAAATAAATTCTCCTTGTCAGCACCTTAGGAAATGTCTAAAGAACAGCATGGAGAATACTGATTTAAGGACGTAAAAGGGTTAAAGATAATTATTGGCAAACTTTAAAATATCTAAACCCTAGATTTCTGAAATAAATTTCAATTCCATATTAACCTTTCTATAACTCACGTGGGAAAAACTATCACATATAAGGGATTTATACATCTTAAAAAACCAAGACTTACTACTGATATGAATAAGTATAGTTTTAACTAGTTGGACTTTATATTTCTGGTCTTTTTACACAACTTTTCCATAATTAAAAGCCGACTGTAAGCTGTAACTTGTACAATAGTCGTGTCTTGTGTATCCTCTTTTATGGAATATTCACATTTGGTCTCTGTAGTGGTAAAATGTTTCTTGCTCTGAAGTGAAGTAGTCTGTCAGTTGCTTGAGAACCTCAGCCAAGACTTCTTTTGCTAAGGCAGCAGGAGAAACCTAAAACACAAGCTTACTACTTACTCTATTGATCATGCCATAAATTCTTAGTTGATGATCAGAAGATATTTATTATTGTATTACTAGCTCTGCATGTGGGTAAGATGAAGTGAAATCTGTGTTTGAATTGATTCACTTCACAAGCAAAACCAGTCTATCTTTCCTGTTTTGAATTGGCAACTGAATTTACATGACTGTATTGACTTCCCTCAATAAGATAAACTCTTGGTTTATTAAGCTGGCTTTCTTGTTCATAATGTAGACATTCTTTTTCCCATTTCATAGACATAGAATTTCACCTTGCCCGTGACACACTGGCACACCCACACAATGTGGCTTATATCAAGCCATCTTGACTGGTGATGACAAGTGTAAAGGGTTTGTGATGGAATCATACCTGAATAGGAAAAAAATTTTCCTGGAAAGCTCAAAAACTTTACCTAAAACGGTGGTTTGTTCACTTAACAATAAAGGAAGGTTAATTTTTAAGTTAAAATCGATATATTTAAATGAATCAAAACTGAAGTAGAGACCAAACACGTCGAGTTTTGTCCCAATAGCGTGCGATTTGCGGTAGGAGTACAGCAAGGAAAATGGCCTGACTCCGTGAAACTGCACGCTATATATTTTGGTCTGGCGCGCTCGCTTTCCACGGGCCAAAAATACTGTTTTTACATGATAAAGATGAAGAATTTCTCGTTGAAAAGAGCTCTTTTATTTTATGTACATTTGTATACCCTCTATGTTATGGTCGTCTGAAATATAGCAAAATTCATCGTACAAACGGAATAGAAAATATAGTGTACTTTACGCGGTGGTTACAAACGAAAGAAAGTTCAGTTGGAGATGAAATATAGTTGCAAAGCTACTCCAAGGGTTGAAAAACAACTTATGAAAAAATGAATCCAAGATAATTTTTCGTTGTCTTGTGCGAGCGTTGTGAAAATGCACTGAAAGCCCAATAGAAATTATGCAAACTAGGTACGTTTTGGCCGATTTCGAACTTTCGTATTTTTTTCCAAAATGAAAACTCGCTGGAACTTTTGAATATTATTTTTGAAAACGATTTACCAAAAGGGTCTTTTTGAGCAAATTAAAAAAATGTTGAATTTTTGCTTCTGTCGCCGGATTCTCGAAAATTACTGACAACCTCTCTTAAGTACGATGTCTGGTATGTTTGCTGTGATAGTTCAGTCAGTACTGGCATGTCCCATATGATGGTGATGTTGTTGCCTTTCGATTGTGCATGACAGTCTCTGGCTCAAGTTGGTAGCATTTGTCTGTAATCTCGATATCATGATCTTTATAAATGCTCCAGTGGAGATATGCACAACACAAACCAGTTTCATGCAGTAGCCATTTACCAGCATGTGGATTTTTTAGAGCAGGGTTTATCGAATATGCTTAGAAAAATTCATATCCTAGATTTCTCCAGTGAGGAAGCTGATCTTCAGGTTGAATAGTCCCGTGTTTCCTCCTTTAACTCGTTTTGCTCGACTTAGTGAAGCCTATTACAGTTGGCTTTACCTTCGGACGGTATTTTGAATTACAGGCACGATTACAAACTTTATTCAATAAATTAATGTTACGTAAAAGTCTGGCTCATGCCTAGCACGCTTCGACCTGTTAATTCGCAGGTAGTTACTAGCAACTGAATGGTTTGAATAACACCGAACCTTTTTTAATGTTTTGATCGATCAAAACGGATGCAAGTAGGAATATTTATCTGATTGTTCGCAGAGCCGTAAGGATGTTTCAGGCGGGCGCTTCTTTGTTTTTTTTTCTCTTTATCATCCGGAATTTAATGAGAAAAAAACGTGCTAACATACTCTCGTTCAAGACTACGTTAGCCAGGAGAGTTAACTCTTTGTTAGCTCTTTTAGAACGCTTTTAACATAATAAGATTTCAGACTAACAATTTTCCATCTCCTTTGCAGTAGATGTTTTTGTAATCGCTTTATCCTTCTTTTCTTTTTAGAAACAAGGAAGAATAACCTCTATTTAGTTATTAAGTCCTGATGATCAAAAACCATCAGTGGAGTATAACAGTTCGAGTGTGAAGTATAAGGGAGTGACCCATGCATCGCACTGCTAACAATGAACCCAAACGATTGGGCCGTTTTTTCGTGATATTTATTTTCTTTACGGGAGCCCGCTAAAATCACTTTAATTGTTATTCCTAAGTATTGCTCTTCGCATCCTATACTGTGCCTAAAAAAACACACATAAAAATCTAGAAGTGGGGACAAACACGAGACTATGTCTCGTGTTTCTTCCTAGAATTCCTTCTTGTTCTAGCTGCTTCCTGTGTGCTTTACAACAGAATAGAGCACAGTCAAGGCTTCTCAATTTATTACATATGAAACATTGTGCGCTATTGCTAATTCTATATTTTTCGAACATCTTACAACTCTAGCAATTTACAAACCAGCAGGAGAGCTAGTACTTTAAAAGAACAAGGATTGATTTCCATAAAAGGTTAACTGATACCTGTGAAGGTACTTGTTTTAACTTGTACTTGTACGTCGAGACTGACATAGTGATATTGGAAACCAAACTTAATAGTTTTGTGGACAGCAGCTTTTGAATGAGTTTGCTCTTTCTGAAATAACGCTTGAAAAGAGAATCAGCTACTCACATATTAAGTACGAAAAAGTCAACGATTTCATAGAAAACTTCAATTTATGCGAAATCCTTGAATGTTTATCAAAAGGCTTTTGAATACATGACGCGTCACTTGACAACGTCTCGTTGACCTATTTCCATTCTTATTTAATACTACATTTGATGAATGATGTCTAACGAACCATGCGTTTTGTTCGTTAGACATAAGGGTATCCTTAAATTTCGCCCATATTTTACAAAAAATAAAGCTTCTTAAAGTCAAATTAATGTTTCTATAACAATATCAAGAAATTTAGGTAGCAACTTTTTGTATGTTTTTGCAATTTTTAGAAACTATTCAAATCAGCAACTTTCTGCTTTTCAGGATCCCAACCGGGACAGGCCTAGTCTTAATGGGGTGATCGCTTTTACGGGCCATTAACGGTTAAATTTTTTTATCATTTTACGGCTAATGGTTAATTTCTCTCTGTCATTTTGATTATTTTGGTTGGTGATACTGGATTACGACTAGAAGACGTAATGAACCACTGACTCAGCTTGGCCATTATCGCTCGTTGAAAACATTTTTTGATCAGTTTTTTTCCATTAATCAGGTTGATTGGTTGTTTAGGTAGGAGTATGTAAACACTGTTGGAGGATTTCATTTCCTGGACTTTTTAGGTATTGTTGATCGGGGGAGAGGGGTAGGAAACTCCTCAAAACTCATAAAAATTGCGTCACGAGTTTGTTAGCCGTCTTCGTATTAAGATAACGTTATGTGAGGGACGGACCATTATTTTTCTGGAGGAGGGGTATGAGAAATATTGGAAAAATTGTTTACAGGGTCTGAAAAGACAAAACTAATTGTTTACAATGTGATAAGGTAAAAGAAATGTTTGCAGAGAAGTCAGGTAACATATTAAAAAATACTTTACCAAAACTGAAATAAAAAATAAAGAAACAATTTGGAACATTGGTATGGAATTTAACAAAATTTTGGGCAATAAAACGTGGTCACTCTGTAATACGCAAATAACAAATCTGAAAGTGGCTGAATATTTCTTGAAAAAACTGGGAATTTATTGTGGCAATTAAATCTCAACGTTACTTGTCAACATTTTGTTCTTCTACAAAACCTAATATATCAGGTATTTTCCTCACAACTATATGAAACAAATAATATTCTTCAATCTTGGCTATATTTATCATTGTTACTTAATACTTATTTCATAGTTAAATGAGGCAATAGTGATATTGAGCACACATAAAAAGAACACTAAAAAAAATAGGAAAAATTGTTTGTAACATGTTTATAAAAATGTTCCCAGAAGAAAATTTCTTATAATCCCCTCTAGAAAAATAATGTTCCGTCCCTAAATATGGAAAAAGAACTCTACTGCTAAAAGTTTCAACGAAACACGTGCTCTGACTAGTTGAAACAGTGTACTTTATAGTAGTACGGATACACGGAGAGAAAGCTCACCAGTGTGTCTGATTTCAGTTCCAATATTTCTTCGGGTTTTTCCAAAATTCAAATTTTGATTCGTATGTCTGAAAAAAAAGCAAAAAACGAGCTACCTGTCTGCCATAAAAAAACTCACCGAGTTTAGATTGAAACAACGACAAGAAATAAACTGATATCGATGGCGTAGTTTTTAGATTTCCCTTCTGGCAAGATATTCGAACTTCATCGATATTTGTCACAATTTATTTGCTTTCTTTCAGTCTAGAATATTTCCTAAACACATCTTGAAAAACCCTAGGAGTAGTCTGAAACAGGTGGCTTATAACAAAAACATTGTTATTAGCTATCAGCTATTGAACCGTCAGTTCAGGAGGAAACAGCTAGTTGGAAAATTGTTTTGAACTCAGTATTATGCGCGTGTTTAATTAAACGAAACAAATTATTGTTTTAAATAGGTTGCAGTTATTATTGAAGATGAACACGACTGTATACTATGTGAATCGAATCTGTATGCTGCAAGCCTTCTTAGGGTGAAAAGGTCGACTGGATACACCTGCAGCTGTGTTCTTTGATCGTTGGAACCATGCGGTCAGATGCGATCGATCGAGACGTCGCGATCCAAAGTGACACCATCGTAGAAAAAAATATTTTTATTATATACAATTTCATAGCTTTTTCGATTTTCTGCAAAACTTTGATCCACTTAGTCTCACATAGTGGATTCTCTGGTGTTAATCAAAAAGTAAATACTTGATATGCATTGAGGACAATACCTGTTGTGTTTCTTTTGCTTTATTAAAAATTCTTACTGCGACTTAATTTTGGTGGAGAGGCCCGACGTCAATAATTTGCATGACAGGGTTATTTCAATAGTTTAATCAACTGAGTTGATAAGGTAAATTGTAAATTGGAGCGATTGGAATCGCTCTGACGAAGGGGTAACGAAGCTGTTGACGAAGGGCTTACGCTCGAAACGTCAGCCTTTAGAGACTTTAAACTCTTTACGGTGAGCAATTTACGTTATCACTTTAGTTGATAAACTAAATTACCCTGTTATACTCTCCCACCGATGCAACACCACAGTTTCTTTAGAAACTTACCCCCACTATTAATTTGCATGACAGTCCACTTCCCTCATCACATACCAGAGGTAGACGGCTGGTCGTGCCCCAAAACAAGGCCAAGGTGACAGGGCTTAGATATCTTTCTGAGAAGAGAACTCTCGCAAGCCTTGTAGTTTTTTGCAGGTATACGGATATTTTGGATTTTTCTATCGCTACTGAAAATCAGCCAGAAGTTTGCGTTTGATTCAGCCGACAGAAACTCGACTCACACTACGGAGAAAAATGATGATGACCGGAAGTTGCCAGTAATGGGGAACAGTCTTGAGTGAGTACCAAAGTCCTTTCTAAAAGATTAATTTTATTTAATATGTATCACAAGCAGACTAAGAGAAGTGGAGCCTATGGAGCTTCACCTTGGATGGTTTTAAGTTAGTTTGTCCTATAATTTGTTATGCAGCTGACCACAGAGGCTTTCCTCAGGAAGCCAAGTCATTATTTCAAGGGACATACTTCAAGAAGCCAGTTTAGCAATGTATTAATGAACTAAATACCTTAAGCCTGATTTAACTCACATCTCTGTCATGAAAAAGTGAAGCTCTCATGCTCGATTTTCCTTTCAAAACACGATTCACTGATGTCAGAACCTCCTTTTGTTAAATTATTCATACGCTTTTGAGATTTTGGCTGAAAATTTTTGATTTACCATAGACGAGCTCGCTATGAAATTGTTATCAGTATCCGTGTCTGATCGACCCGTGTCATATCTCATGCACGCCTTTCACATCAAGCTTTAAATTTGTTGTTTGCATGTCACATCGCTCGTCATGTGTACGATATGTCATACCGCTTGAAACAAAGCAAAACAATAAGTGGCTCAGCAGTTATCGAATTCCCTGTTTTTCTGTAGACGGCCACATATTTCTTTCACTGTGCTCTAAAAATTTCAACTCTTATTGGGATGCTAATAAGCTTCACCAGCACCTGCTGGTATGATAATGTTGGACTATGGTGAGGAAGAAGAAGAAGAAGATGCTTTTATTTGGTTAGGGTAACTCCTACAGTTACAAAAACTGATATCCTTAGAGGCCCTAATATATATACAAATGTTAAAAGTACATAAAACTATTCCAACTTAGCTAATAGAAAGATATCCTAAAACAACATTAAAATTATTACAACTATTAATAAAAACTATAAATTACGATTAAAAACTTCACATCCATGATAATAGAAAGCTTTTTTCGTACATTGTCGTTTGATGGAGGGAAAACGGAGATGATTACTTTGCCTTGTTTTTCTCTGTACAATATCTCTATTAAAAGAAAAGTAATCCATTGAAAATTGCGGGCAGCGCTTATTCAAACATTTCTTCACAAGCTCTTTACGGTGGCTAATTTACGTTTTCAACCCAGTTGTTAACACTAAATTACCTGCTTTACTCTCCCACCGACGCAGCACCACAGTTTCTTTAGAAACTTACCCCTTTATTTCTTCACAAGGTTTAGCGCATGAGTCTCCCGTCTAAGCCCCAGCGTATCATATCTAAGGTGAGATAGCGCTTCATCACTGCTGTTGGTTTGCATGATAATCCTTGCTGCACGTCTCTGTAGTTTTTCTATATTATCAGCATTTATACGTCCGTAACAATTCCAAACGGTATTACAATAATCAAGAACAGGAAGAATAAATGATCCATAAATTATACCAGCAGTATGCATACTAATGCTCCCCCTAGTGCGGCCAAGAATTCCTAATCTTTTACTGACTTTGCTGATTAAATAATTCACGTGTGCGTTCCATGAAAGCGACTCATCCAAAATTACTCCAAGGTATTTACACTCAGCAACCCGTGTTAGCTCCTTACCATCGATATTCACAACCCAATTAACCCCTCTAAGGTCTTCACAAAACTTTGCAGGGTCGTATTTAGCATAATTCCTGAAAATCTTTGTTTCTGGGGCAGCTTTCATCCAATTTAACTTTCTTATGCAAAAAACCATATCATGATCGCTCAAACTCAAACTCAAAACCCCGCATTCTCTAATGTTGTGGGGATAGTTCGTGATAATAATATCCAGGAGTGTTTGGAGTATTGAGTGATGCGAGTGGGCTGATTTATGAGTTGAGTAAGGTTTCCTTGTCTCAGTAGCGCCTTGAGTTGTTTATAGTCCGACTCTGTAGTCCGTTTTGGCAAAAATCACAATTTAAATCGCCAGTAATGATCACCTCCTTATTTATAGCCATAGCACGCTTAAGACAGCTATCAAATATAGTCATGGAGTCTTTGACCGCATGATTTAAAGACGTTGGCGGCTTATTAAATTTTCCAATTAGAAAGCTACGTGACTTTGGTGGGCAAACTTCGACCCAAAGACCCTCCATAGTCGATTCCTCAAGGTCGGGCCTACGCATAACTTTCACATCATTTTTTACGTACACTGCAAGGCCACCCCCTTTAACTCCTCTGTCTCAAGCTCAGAGTCTGAAATTCCTTTATGTGCCCAAGTTTCAGGGAACTCATAAACTGTAGACTCGAGCGCAGTTCGGAAGCGATGAGAGGCAATTTATCAATCCTACCAGTTAGACTCCTAATATTTTGGCGGACAATCTTAAAGCCTTTGATCGCTAAGATGTCACTTAACTTCTGTGATAGAAATAGGCCATTATCGTCCAAGTTGTTCTCGATTTCATTAGCAGAATGATTCTGACAGGGGCACAAACTACAGGATTTGTTAAAATTTAAGTCAGGCGCAAAGCATGTAAGATGGATCGACTTTAAACAAACCGAGCAGTCCGCAAAAGATTGGTTTTTCTTGATAATCTTTCTACATATGCCACAGACATTCCTCGCTGCAGGCCCAGGATTAAGTTCAAGGTCGCCAGCTAAGTAGATGAGGCAAAGAGCAACACCAGACTGCTTGCAAAGCTCGAGTATCTTTGGAATAGAACATGGCCGTCGTTGGGATGGGCGAACGAACACGGAGAAAAGTGTTCTTCCACCCTCTACCAAAGGAGTTGCGGACAGTCTAGTCCCCACATAGAGCAGTGTTGATGTAGATTCCACGGAGTGCTGTTTAAATCGGCTAAACAACACTAAAAGAAATAAAAAGCCGCTTAGCCTACGGAGCGACCGACACGCCTGACCGACCGCCATGATGACTGCCAGTATTCTCTGTTCTATTAATGTTTGGCGTGATGAAAACTTAAACTTAACTTGTCTCTTAAACTTGCTCCTTTCTGAGATCAACCATGGTTTTTAGGCACCAGCAGTGACTGCACTGAAAAAAATGTAAAATGTACACGGCAGAACTCTCACCAAAAGTGATAGGAAAGAAGTGTCTCTTGTCAAATTGAAAAAACAGATCCAGAGGCAGAAAAATTATCTGAGGTCTCACATTTTGATATAAAAATGAATAAAGGAGGTCAATAGCGCATAAATAGGTGTGAGAAATAAGGAGAAAGAGCAGCAATAATATTATAAAATGCTTTTTAAGTCTGGTTGGACCGGAAATTATTTAGGTGTCGTTCACAGTTCTGCCCTATTCCTAACAAGAACAATGTTAAAGCTGTGTCAAACAAATGATAATTAGAAACGAGTTTTCAAAAGTCAAATAATTCTGAAAAAAGTTTTTATTAGATAAAACGAAGAGTTTCGTTGCCATTTACTTGCATTATAACAACGACTTCGTATTTTGAATTTCCAAGAAAACGGAAATTCTGCGTGAATCTCAGCAGAAATTTTTTCAAAGGAAGTCTGCAGGTGGTATTGAAAGAAGTTTTAAAAGAGCATCGTATTTCATACTTTTATCATTTAAACATGTTGTGGTCTGTAAAGTTCCTCTTCCGATACATGTAAAGGTCCATTTAAAGTCAATTTGTTTCCAAAGACCTCTTTGTCGATTTTGAAAAGTGAAGAGAGACTGCGATACTCACTCAGGCAAGTTCATAGCATAGGAGAAGTACCCTATGGTTCTGTTATCATCATGATAGGATAGAGCTAAACCAAATATATCATTTTGGGAAATTTTAATAAGCGTTGTAAGGGGCAGCGAACCGTGTGCTATTTTATAAGTATAGCGTGAATGTTTGGATCAGAAGAAAGAGCTGCTAGTACGTCAGCGAATGGGTCTTAAAGGAGTCTGTTACTTTATATTTAGATGTCTTTTTTTGCATGCAATGAGGCGACGACCGTTCGCTGTACTTAGTAAAAACTGTCTTTGCCATTGAGCTTTGACAACTTCTTATTAGAAAAAATAAGTCAAACTTTTGATTAAGCCATAGACGAACGCTCAATGGGACTATTTTAGTTTCCGTGTCTTATCGACTTGTGCCATATCTCACGCTTGCTTTCTCACATCAAACTTTAAATTTGTCGTATGCATGACATATTGCTCATGCATGTGCGCAATATGTCATACTGCTTGAAAAACAGCCAAACAGTTAGTGGCTCTGCAGTTGTCGTACTCCCTGTTTTTCAGGGAGTCTACATATTTGTATCACTGTGTTCTCAAACTTTAGGATTTCACTTCAGGTGAGATTAACAACAATGGGAGTCCAAGAGTTCTTTTATTTACCAGTTCTCCTCTTCATGTTGGTATTGTTTCACTCAGTTGTTACTCAGTACCACTGTGATACACGTGAAGTCTCCATCTTTGGTAAGATGCTTCAAAAACACATTTTTAAAACAATCACTGGAGCGGCATTCGGTGTAGTGTGTTTGCGGGAGTGTTATCGTGACGTCAGATGCCAAAGCTTTAACTATGTGTTCACCCAAGACAAGTGTGAGCTGAATAACCGTACAAAGGAAGCCAAGCCTGAAGATTTTGTACCCAACTCTGAGAGATATTACTTCAGACGAGACATGAAGAGAGGTGAGCGTTGAGGCAAAATGATTTGGCTTATTGTCTTGGAGGGGAAGATTTCGCATTTTTTCTTCCCTTTCTCGTTTTCTTATTTTCTAGCTATCCTCGGAGCCATTCCCGAGCTGTCTGCAGACTCGTGCAAGGAAATCAAGGCAAGCGAAGGTGGACAAGCGGTCAGCGGAAAATACTGGCTGAATTTCATCAAACCTGGCACTCCTCTGTTGGCTCATTGTGACATGAAAAGCGAAGGTAGTGTAAAGCAGTTAAACAGAATGGATTTACAATAACACTTATTGTCCTAGCATAAAAGCTAACTGTCAGTTTTTCTGTCAGGTGCAATACTTTTTTTGTTGCTGAACGTAAGTCTGATCGTTTGGTGGTGGAATCACCTGGAAAAGATTGCTACTATGTCAAAGAAAAGCTAGAATTGTTCTAGAATGTTTAAGATTTGTTCCTTGGAAACTATTTATGAAGCAGCTAATGTTGTGACAGCCCTTACAGAGCAGATGGTCGGCTGTTAATCTAACAGCAGGAAACTAAAATCAACCTAAGTCGCGTCACCCACGAATAAGCGCCACATGGCAGATTTTTTTCAATCCCATCTTTTATCCTATCTATATATTTCATACCTTAATCCATGTACGATGATAGATGACAGCAATAATTGCATATTTATAAGAATCTAAGTTTTTCAAAGTAGGATTTGATAACTCTTGACTCGTTTGCATCCTACTAAGCAAGATGTACTCATTGTTTATGCCATCCTTTAATTCCCAACATCAAGAAACGTTATATGTTATTGGAATGATATACCGGCTAAGGTGGGAAGAAACTTTATCAGAAAACGTACAGTTCTCATAAAGCAATTGTGTCGTTGCAGGGAGTTATTTCTCTGAGCTTTATTCGATTATTACTTCATTAGAACTGAAATTGTTTCGCGTCAACAATTTATTCTTCATTTAAATTTAAAAGTTCGATGCAAATGTTCTGGAATCTTTGCACTGTTTTCTTTCGATTTGATATTCTTTAACTTTATATTTAATTTTAACTTACTGCAAAGAGTTTATTTTGCGTGTCAGCGATATGGCGGAAAATAAATCCTAGACATCTTCCAATTTAATTTCCTGGTGTTGACCCTATCCTCAGTAGTGTTTGTCAAGTGTGCAGCTCTCTCGTTTCGTTGTTCTATTGAAGGTGATAATATACAGGGGGAAAAAAACAACTAAGTCAAGATAAAGGCCGCGCAATTTCCCCTAAAATTCCATGTTCATAGGACATTTCAGGCGTAAATATTTTTTCCTTTCCAAATGTACATTGAATTTATATTTTTCATAGATGTTATAGTGGCTTATGTTCAACAGATATTGCATTAATTGCACAATCTAATTCTTTTAACCTTTTTCATACCGAAGTTAATTTTACGGCCGATGGGAGAAGAGGATCCTTTGGCATTATACAGACGTTCACTGTCCCACGGACCGCCCGCTATCTCATCAAAGCCTGGGGCGCTCAGGGAGGAACACATTCATACGATTATGGAGACTATCCAGGAACATATTATGGTGGGAAGGGAGCGTTTAGAGAAGGCAAGTTCAGACTGAATAATGGAACAGTGTTAAATATTGTGGTGGGACAAAGAGGAGGGGATTCGGTTGAAGTAAGAGGAGGACAAAGCACAAAAAAAACAGCAGCTCAACTAGGAGTGTCCGTGGAAGACAATGCTGGCACTGGAGGAGGGGGAGGAAGTTTTGTTTACACTACAGATGATGTTTTGTTGCTGGCTGCCGGAGGAGGAGGGGGTGCGTCGGGTGGATATAATGGTGTGGATGGTCAGGCGGGATCAACCGGCACCAGTAGTGAAGGGAAAGATTCGTCACAAGTTCGTAATGGAGGTACAGATGGGCAGCCAGGTGAATGCAACAGCGAGGGCGCTAGCTACCATGGAGGAGTAGGTGCAGGTTGGTTTGGTCAAGGTTGTACCCGACTAAGCTCCTCCCATGGGGAAAGAGGTGGATCACGTGCCCAAGGCTGGATCGGAGGTGAAGCCGGAAATATGAATAGCAGTAATAATGGGGGCCCTGCACCAGGAGCAGTTGGTGGGTTTGGAGGTGGGGGAGGTGGTTCAGAAGATAATGGGGCATCAGGCGGAGGTGGTGGATACTCTGGGGGAGGCAGTGGTACTCATAAGCACCAAGCCGGAGGTGGAGGGGGCTCGTACTGCAGTGGTGAAGACTGTTCAGGTTTGTCTGGTGGGAACATAAACGATGACGGTGCTGTGCAAATTAATGAATGGCTGGGCTGAGTTCTAAACTAGTTGACTATTGTATTTGGTTTTCTTAAACACACTCTTTGTATTGCAGAAAACAGAAGTCATAGCAGTAATTGCTGCAGTTCATCTAAATTCCAGTCTAGTTCCTGTTTTCATTTTTGTTTCAGACTTCAAATCTTATCATCTCAAATCCTTTTACACAGGAAAAAAGAAGTAAAAAGTAAAATCACTTCCCAATTCACACCTTTAGGCCCCTCAGGTAGCTTTTCAAAGAACTGTTTGATTGACTGATTTATACTAACTATATGTAAAACCTGGGAGATTTTCTGTTAAAGTTTAAATCGATTAAAAAAGGAAGAATAACCTTGCGGAGTGTATACGTGTTGTTTACTAAAACACACTGTAACATATTTTAACATATTTGCGTGCCGTTTTAGCGACGCATTATCTCTATAACGACGAGAATACCAAATTCTATCGGCTAATTTTGAACTTCTCCACTATGTGTTTGGTTTGTAACCTGATACGATGAAACTTATCGAAGAGGCGCTTGTTCATGACCGCCTACTTAGTAAGTCATGCAAACGTTACGAGTGATAAAGTTTATGCGACGATTCAGGAAAACTGAGGATCTTTTCGCTTCCAGTTGTTTTAAAACTTAAAACCCTTTATGTAGGAGGTAAATGAAAGAAGTTAAAACGGTCAAAAACATGTCTTCGTTGATTTTCAGAATTTTGCAAATGAACTCTGACAATAGCGCATCGGAGGAAACGCATTTATTTGCATTGTTTTCAAGATGTTGGTAGATGAAAGCTAGTGGCTATCAGTGACCAATTGGTGTAGAAACTTTCCACTGATATGTTTTTCCAGCCCGATTTACGACTACATATTAAGAATTCTTTCGTACACATTGTTGGACTTTTGGTAAGCAAATTATATTCGAAACTCTGATCGTGCTGGTATGAATAAGATTTCATGTAAAGTTTCCATATTTTATTTATACTCTGACTGAAAAAATCCTGCAACTGAAGCCAGAGAGAGAATTCCGTGAGCTATATTATTGCAGTCTCAGGGGTTTAGCCAAAAATCAATTTTAGCTTATAACGAAGCAAAAAAAAAAGAGAATTCGAGAGCAACTAAACTATTTCAGAGACATATGTCTTAAACTGTTTTTTTATGTCCAAAAAAGTAAAGGGAAACTTTTTCCCGACGGGAATTCGAGAGGCACTCTCTTAGCGAGAGCAGCACTGAACCACAGAGTTCCCTTCAGTGAAGCCATGTTTTCTAAAAACGTGCCTTAAAGTCTCCTTGAAAACTTGGTCAGAATACCACAGAGTTAGAAACTTGAAATCTTAAGAAAACAGATTTGTAGGCTTTTTTTTCGTGGGCTTGCATTTTTACTGAGTTTGTCTACATTTTTTTTTTCTTTTGATGCTGCTTATAATTATTGAAACGTATACAAAAAGGATCCCTTAGAATAGCGAGTGAAAGATGGAAATAACTGCGTGAGGAGAAAACTAACAAAGTTGTCTATTTTAGTACACATCATTTAATCTAATAGCGTCTCTGTGATGGGCTGTTAGACATCTTTCATATATCAGAATGTGATTGGCTATCATATTTCTAGGAAGTTTAGCGGTAAACTGCTGGTACATCGCAGTCAAAAACTGCTGTTAAGCTTCTCGATTTTCTCGACAGCTACAAAATATCGAAAGGATTTCTTTCCCGCTGGATTTTGAGAACATGGGAGTTTTTCTCCACTTGCTCTTCACCTCTGTGGTCCTCTCCCACGGACAAGTTCTATCCTGCCTAGATGGTAGGTTTCAAATCTTTCATTTGTGGATAAGAAACTTTTATATTTCTCCTTTAAAATTTTCAGCCATACAATTTACTAAATTAGAAAAAGGGAACGCGAATTCTCAAGGACTGAAATACTTAAATTCTCGCTTATACATGTAGGGGCCTAAAGTAACAAATCAAATCAATGCGTTTCTGCCTTTCATTCGCTCAAAAATATTCTCGATTCTTTTTCACTACATGTGAACGTATTTTGGCGGCAAAGTATTTTAAGTTATGAGTGAACAATCCTCTCACTCAATTTCGTAACTAATCATATTTTTCGCTGCTTATAGTCTTGTATTCTTTTGAAACATTCATATAAAAATAAACTAAAGTTCTATTAAGGTCATCTAAAATTAATGACAAGATTTTTGCTATAAGGATCCTATCGTTATGAAAAGCCGTGCACTCAAGGAAAGAAAAATCGATGTATTAACTGTTTGGAAATGAAATGTTTTTTATTCCCTTATTTCTACATTCTCTTGTGGAATAAGAATCTTTCTTTGAGTACATAACTATTCGCTGGTTTCATATTTAGTTGACACACACACACACACACACACACACACACACACACACACACACACATATATATATATATATATATATATATATATATATTTTAATTTTTTTATTTAAGACAACTTTTGTAGAGAAATGTTTTCCACCTTGAAAATATAATCCAGATATGTGTTAAAAATAGACCAAAACGTTTGTCTTGTAGCATTTTAGAACTCTGAATTCGATACTCATTTTCCTCGTTATAGCACTCCTCCTGTGTTTTGTATTGTGCGATATTTGAAGCCTGATGAGTAAGTTATATCATTGAAATGCAGGGAAAGCAGTTATGTTTTCAATAATGCAAACGGAGAACTGACTGCGAATAAGCAGGCATATTAAAACTTCTCACTCGACGGGTGGCTAATTGATATGAATGATGGAAAAACAAAACAGAACAAAACAAAATAAAGATCGCAATGTAAAATTAAGCATGGTTTGTGCTTAGCGCGTGAAAATGGAATGAAATGGATGCACGAACGAAGTTTGCAGAGCATGAAAGAAATGAGATGCTTGAGGTAAAGCCAATTGCAATTTTAGCTTCTCGAGTGTTCTCTAAACTTCCCTTGTGGATCCATAACACGACATTTACTCGCTAAGAGCACGAACCAATTATTTTATAACATAGCGGATAGATAAATTGTTAGTATAATTGAGTCGGGTATTCACGGTAATCGCTTAATACCAGAAAACTATCGCTAAAAGGCAAGGCGAAAACGATCAATAAATATTTAGAGACCAAAGCTTAATTCAAAGAAGTGCTGAGTTTTCTGCTTAGAAGCGGAAAACGAACGAATTCCCTGCATTTACGACACCCGCGTGATTGATTCAGCATGCTGGAATGGTTTTTCTTTTACTAGAATTCATAACCAGAATGTGTGGCTTTGTGTTTGGAATTTGAAATTCTGAAAACTGTTTGATTTCTGTAATTCAAAAACAGTTTTGGTACTTGTCAACTCAAACAATACTTAATATATAGTATTGTAAATAATGTGCTAAAGAAGAGTTTCAAAAGTCTCAAAGCCTCATTTGAAGTCAGAAAGCTCAGTTTCCTTCTTGATAGCAATAATTCTAACAGCGTTTGGGAATGAAAAAAACCGTTGACTCCAAAGGTATTTTCGTGGATTGACAGAGCTCAAGGTTTTTTTTTTCTTTTTTAGCAAGTATTATATAGCATATTTACTATTCATCTTGAGCTTCAAAAATTGTGTCTCAATCGGAATGGAACTAAAAATGAATCTTGAGAGTTTTGAAACCACTCGGATATGGTAGACGGGTACCTACTGAGGAGAATTGCAAACCTCCTGTTATGTATGCTCGGCCAGGGGCACTCTTTTTATTCATGTCTGGAAAACACCAGATTATTTATTTCTTTCTGTTGAAGACTTTTTGCGCTCAAGCTTCATGCCAGAACAACGGCACCCGCCAGTCGGGGTTTACAAGAAAACGATATCGATGTTTATGTGCGTCTGGATTCACCGGCCACGATTGTGAAAAAGGTAACACTTGCGTAATAGAAACGAATTTTTGATTTTATCACAGTGGTCTATTTCTTCAGAAGGTTCAAGATTCAGAATCAGTCGTACTTATGACACATACTAAATATGACCCATCGTGGGTGAAAAGAAGGATGGGAGCACAAGTCCAATTTTCATGCTCTTTTTCTCAACTTTGGTTAAGCGTCTTGTTTACGATGAACAGCAAAGAATTCAAGCCACCTTCCTCAGGTTTTGGATGCCTCTTTCTTTATTAGAGACCATCCCGTCTCTTTGAAGTTGCAGACTCACCCCAGGCTAGACATTCAGTGCCGGAAAAAGTGGGCGAAAATTTTTCCTCTCGGCAGCCCCTCATTTTATTTCTCACTTGCTTCTTCACTCGCCAATGCTGACAAATAGCGTAACACATCATATCTCCTTCCTCACCTTACCGCAACCTCTGTTTTTCAGTATCTTGATCAGAGGTCTATTGATTATATTTTAGACATCAACGAGTGTGAAACAAATACCCACAAGTGCAGCAGTGAAAACGTCATATCCTTAAATACCGAAGGATCATTCAAGTGCATTTGTAAACATGGATTCAGCGGGGATATACATAATTGCAAAGGTAATGAACATTACTTAGAGCGGAGTGCCTTGTCCTAATTGACCTCTGGTAAAAACACACGTTGTATAATTATAATCATAATGTACTCCGATTATCACATCTAAGTTATCATCCATCTAATCATATGATTTGTCATTTGATAATCACATATTTTTCTTCCTGTAGAACTGGAATAACACGCAATAAAGTCGGTTTTGCCCTCTGCCCCACTCTCCCCTCCTTGGTAATGATGATAACGATCATGGGTACATTATTTTAGACATCGATGAGTGTGCTCTAAATTCCCACAATTGTAACGAGAATGCCGATGTAATTGAAGGTTTAGAAATATGCTTACTGAATTAGTTTATGGCACGATGGTTTAGCATATCAGGAGAAAGCAACAAAGGCAGGGTATCTGAAATTCTCATTATTCTAGGTAGCAGGCCCCAGATTCCTGATTTTAATTTTCCTATACCATCAAAAATGGATGAACTCGCAATGTTGTATTTTTTTATAACACATATAAAAGCCTTTCTCCCTCGAATCGCCCTCTCTTTCTTTCCTCGAATATGCTGGAAATACCCATAAATAAAACAAGGACAACGCCATTCGAGGAAATGAAGAGATATCTTTAACTTGTATCTTTATTCATTGTCATTCTGTAATTCAGACATCGAAGAATATGCCAACATTACCTGTAACTGTAGCAATAATAATGCTATTTGTGAAAGTTCAGAGGGATCTTTCAAGTGCGTTTGTAAACCTGGATTCAGTGGGGATGGACAAGATTGCACAGGTAATGGAATTTCTTCGGGCCACTATAAATGTTTCCCCATCTCAAAAGCGAGTCAAACAAAGGCCTGGTGTTCTTGTTTTTACGGTAATAAACCAGCCCAAAGGATTTCGTAGTTTTTAGTAGAATTCAAAATTACCTTTTAACATCAAGATCATACATATACTATAAATGAACTGTATCATCAGGTCCTGCTGTCATTTCGAATTTTTTCATTCAACCCCCCCCCCCCCACCGCCCCACCAATATAAACAAAGACGATCACGACGTCATGGTGTGTTGATCTCATTTCAGACATTGATGAGTATTTTGAAAATACTCGCAACTGTAAAACCCACACAGCTACCTGCACCAAAGGTGATTTTTTTGTTAACAGACCTTCCAGTTCTTAGAGTATCAGACGTGGCGTATTTATTTGATTTCGCTCTCCGTGGTGGACACATGCTATTGATAGTCCCAATTTTAATTTTATTTGTATCATTTTCTTTAGCTGACAATGGATCACCATGTCATTACCGTCTTTTCTGCGTTCTTTTTTGGGTGAAAATTCTCAGCTCTCAATTCTTACTGTTATTTCAAAGTTTTATATTGTCTTTCCCCCCCTTCCACATTCCGCCTCAACATTAGCGAAGACGATCATGGCGGTACGGTATATGTTGGTCTCATTTCAGACATTAATGAGTGCCCTGAGAATACTCACAACTGAAGCAAGAGGAAAGTCGCTTGTGCAAACACCGCAATGCCGAAAAATGCATAACGAGATCTAAGAGTAACGTTATTTGACAGGTTTTTCTGGGGATCAGGGGTCCACCTGGCAATCTCAATCAGCAACAATGATTTTTCCCTTGTCATGTAAAACACTATTACTCTGCAGCTTCCCTTACAATTTTTTCTCGGATTAGTGGCATCTCTTCATTCATTCATTCCTATGACTGTTGTCTTTTTCGCTCTGTGTTCAATTTTTCTCTGTCGCGTCAGCTAAGAATCAGTGGCTTGATTGATATCACTAAATGATGACGAAATATTTTATTCTCTACGTAAACTTTAAATCAAAATTATCTCATAAGCCAAAACTGTGCAACTCCTACAATTACAACGAGTTTGCCGTACAGAGGGGTTTGTCTGAAACCATCCCGCGCCTTGAGTCTTACAGCCAATACCATCACAGCTAAACTGACAAATAGGTTTACAATGATTTACCGCTTTCGTCTTGACTCGACTGACCATTACTCTTCAGTTATTTTTGATGATCTCTTTGGCTCATGTGATTGCAAAGTCAGTCACTACGGCCGACAACAGTCGTCCTGATATTGTGTTTGTTCTTTTGTCTCACGACAAAATTCACTTGATATGGAACACAACGTCTCGACTGCTTACTGCAAGTCTTCTTCAGGCGATGGGGTCGACTGGTTGTGGCACGGCATTATGTATCATGGTGGTCTGTTGTAATTGGTGCATTTCGATCCGGCTATTGTTTCCATGTACCATGATTTTCTCAGGCGTTCGCTGGTTTTTCGTGCGTCGTTGGTTTAGATGTTTCCTCATTGTAGGAATCCACGTGCACGCTTCCGGTATTTCAGTTCCGTTGTCTCTGTTTATTTTGTTTGGGTTGAGTCTTATGTAAATTCCCTCTTTCACTTTCCTTGTGTACCAATGGCTTTCTTAGTCAATAAATTTGGTTTCGTTCCAAAGCGGCATGCCGTTGGCATGTTCTGAGACCGCAGAATTCTGAGTGCGTGCGAGTCGTATATCCCTGTCTGCTCGTTCATTTCTCCTGCATGGGTCGTCCTGTCTCCCTGATGTAGACTTTGCCGCATGTGCATGGTGTCTTGAAAACTACGCCATCTTGCTTGTTTGGGTCTGCGGGATCTTTTGGTCTGACCAGCCGGGATCTTAGTGTGGTGTCGGATTTAAAGACGGTGCATATTCCTTGTTGCTGTAGGTGGCGGCGGAGGGGTTCTGAGACTCTTTTAATGTATGGCAGCACTACGGTAGATTTGAATTCTGCTGTTTCCCTTTCGGGTGTTGAGTTCCTGGTTTTGGTCACTTTCTGTAAGAAGGACGGAGGGTAGCCGTTGGCGACGAGAACTGTGGATGGATGTTTTTTCTCCTGGGTTGTTCCGGATGGCTTGTTGATGATCCGTTTGGCTCGATCATGTAGACACTTGACAATACCGCTTGACAGATTGTGGGTGGTACGAATCATAGGCGAGGTACTGGTCGGTGTGTGTGGGTTTTCTACACGACATAACAGTCGCCCTCATGACCACACTAAAAAGCGGATAGGTCAGACAACATGATTATATAATTAAAGCAACAATTAATAGATCATTACTGAAGCAGTCAGCGTTATAAGATATATTAGGCTGACCCCCATAAAATCTATTGTGCACCCTCTGCATTATATTCGCGATTTCGGGCGCTTCCTTGTCAATTGTTGGTCTGCAAACAATAAAATTAGCATGAATTCCCTTTTAAAGGAAGAAATTGCAACATCTTTTTTTTTTTTCATCTTTGTGCATGATAATCTATGTATATCACCTACAGGTGATAATGGTGTTCTTGAAATAATGTTAACGTCAATGTGAACAATATTTGCATAGTATAAAACACATTGCATTGAGTCATTTCGAATCGGGGTGTGAATTCTTGCAGTACTTGGAGGATATTAGTAAAACCAACAACGGTTTGTGCCATTTTCGTGTCAAAAAGAAGAAGAAGTTGTTTGTGCATATAAAAATTAAACTAATGCAGAATGCTGTCCAGTCGAGCTACGGAAGAACTATTTGTGTTACGTGTCTGAACAATTAGTAATGACGCATTTTATTTGCGTGCTTTGCCCAAACCGAGAGGAGAGATGTGGTATTACAATAGACCAGTGAGGAGAGAAACGTTAGGAAATGTAATATAGAAAATCACAAGAAAGGCAGGATTTGAGGGGCATTTGACAAACCACTCTCTAAGGCGAAGTTCTGCCACATGGTTGCACTAAAACTGTGGTACCCGAACAAGATAATTTTCTCGCCAACAAAAAGGACCACCTCCATTTTCCTTGGAAACTCGGACCGTACTCGAGACCTAATTACCCTCTTAGACTGAAATCGCCAACATAATGCAGAGGGAGCACCATAGGATTTTGCGGGGTCAGTAATTATTACTGAGATAAACTTGGTCTGAAAGACTGCGGTGTTGCAAATCGCTACCGTTGCTGGAAAGGTAAGGGACGAGTACTCCATAATAAATTTTTTCCCATTCCTTTTGTTTCTCTAAGGTGATAGAAAGTCGGCTAGAAAACGTTTTCCTTTGAAAGTTACAGAATTTTTCATAAAAGGAGGCAAAATAAAATTCACCTTCCTTTGAGGAAGTGAGCCCTTATTGATAATTCTTAGACAGTCTTGGAAAAAAGCGGTACCTGACATCTTCCTTTTTTTACAGATATTAACGAGTGCACCGCTTCTCCATCTTTGTGTGATACCAACGCCGTTTGTGATAACACCCAAGGTTCTTATCACTGTGCCTGCAAAACTAGAACTTTTGGAAATGGACAAACTTGTGAACGTAAGAATGTTTGGATTGTGAGGGAGGGCACATCTGTCTAAAAAAAAACAGAAAAACAGGCAAATAGACAGGAGGAATCACTGCTTGACTGACTCAAATTTTTTTTTAACATTTTTATGTAATTTACATTTTCATTGGTTTTTGTACCTCTTTAGTAGCATACCTAATTTCTTTTTACGTCCTTATCCAGCTGGATTTGGAACCGGTGGAAGAAGAGGACGCTTTGGCAAGATACAGACGTTTACGAAGTTTTGTTCAGATTTACAACAGAGATGCAAGCTGTCCAGTCGTTTAGTTTTCTGTGGATTCTTATCAAAACTCAGACCATTCGTATCCAGTGAACGCTAATATGTAAATAAATCTCATTTAAAGCTTGTAATATTGCTATTTAACAGAAACAGATATTTCTTCAAACGTACTCTTAAAAAAAGTGTTTTTTAGTATGGGTAAACGGGTTTTATTAGCATGGGTACGTTATAACTCAGCTGACTGGGCGCGAATGGTTCTAACTGGCTGCGAATCCACCGTGAGAAAGAAAGGACTGGTAACCAGAGATTCTGAAGGCAATGTGCTCATAAGAAGTTTTTGAGGAATCAACCTAATCATTTTTCGTTTTTGATATATGTGCATTTCTCCTAGAACACTCTTCAGAGAAAAAAAAAAGAATTGTTACAATCTTAGTGGTTACAAAAGAAAACTGATCAAAAAATGTTCTTCTTTTTAAATCAAAGAGCGCGGATTGTACGTATTCTCCAGGCACTTTTTTAGTTCAGCTCGGCGATCAACACTTAAATAACTTGTAGTTTTTCTTCAATGACAAAGTAACAACAGGTGACGCTTGTGAACAGATCTTTTAAAAACCTGATAAAGTTGAGAAGCAAAATTCCAACTATTGCAGTGTAAGATATCTTTTTCAATATGTAAAGCTTTTTGTCTCTATTGCAAAGCCCGTTCGACCGAAAACATGCGTATAAGTATAATCTTTTTTCTTAATCAAAAACGAAGGTGTCTGTAAAGATGTCTCTTTCCTGAAGGCTGTGATCTGTTTGAAACCGATTCCGAAAATCATTGCGCGGATTTTCTGTTTAAACAATTTTCTCCTCATAGAAGAGCGAGTGCGTTATGATTAGTATGACACTTTTCAATTGTACGATTGTCACTTTTAGAAATGTTATTTCTATTCCGAAACCATCGTGAATCATGATTCTACCTGATACAATATGTTTCTTTTTTGTAACGGTGAGATTACCAGCCATTTCGTGCCCGGAGATATTTTGCCCTAAGATGTTCTGTACCCAGCTGAGACCATTCATACCCAATCAGTTTAGTCGGCTAGTACTCATATACAGAAAAAAAGTATGATTTTCCTCTTGAATATGTTAAATGTGGAGTCGGTTTCACCTTAGTTTTAAAAAAAAATTAAAAAAGACAAAGAGAAAAAAGCTACAGCTACCCTGCACGAGGCACGAATTAGCTAAGATATACATTTAGCCAAGCCTAAAGCGGAGCTCTAGTTAGTTCATTTTCCAACCCTTCGTTGGTACTAGCCGTAGAAGAGTTTCTTGAAGGGAATTTAGGGGCCAGTCCGGGGGGTGGGAAAAATTGAGTACCTTCGTTGATGTTCTTGATGTTTTGAGCAAATTTTCAAAGATAGGGAATGTTTTCTCCTTCAAATGAAGTATCAGCATCAGTTGAACTTATATTCTATTTAGCGTGAATGATAATTTCGATTTGGGAAACTGAGCCAAAATCGAAAGAAACGACGGCAAACTACTTCGCGTTTAAAGACATTAGCGGTCGATTGAAGGGTGCAAACGTGAGAACAGCGAGTTAGTCAGACAATACACCAGAAGCGTATGGGCTCGACTATACTTTTATAGCCTCAACCAATCCTAACACATAATAAAATATTAGAAAGATCAGAGGAAAAATAATGTGCCATACATCTGCAAGATTTCATTAAATTATTTTAAGTACATGAATAATAACAGATGCAAAGAGATCCAGGAATTTTCAAAAGAATATAAAAATTGGTTGAAAAATTAGAATTCAGTATTGGCCAGATAAACAAGATTCTAAGAAGAAGAAATGTGTGCTGATGAAAAAATTAAGAAAATTGTTTTGAAATACCTGCCCGTACCTGGATGGCAAGTTATAAAGTCATTCGAAGTACTCATAATCTCAGTTTTATATGTTAAAAACACACACGCATGCAGATTTCCTACAAACCTGTAGTTTACGCCTGCCATGAATTAAATTTTAAGATACTATTTTTTCAATTTAGGTTGACCAAGTATAATTGAGTCAAACATTCATACAATGACAAGTTCAAGAAATCTCAGAACTAATCTCTAAGGTTAGCTTACCTGAAACAATAACCTCCATGTATAAAATAGAGCAGGTATGTACTGATAATACACAAAAGAACTCTCCGTGGTTAGAGGGCATGCTTTTCATTCTTCGTTTGAAAAATTCTGACATTGTCATCTTTCCACAAGCTAGGAGGATACTGAAAGTGAATGAAAGTGCTAGTGACTATGTTATTTGTTGTTGTGAGTAAATATCCAGAGGAGGATAAAAAGTAAGATATGGTCTGCATAACTCTCTTATTTCAATTTTTTAACCTAGAAGCTAAGACATTTACATTTTTCCTTTGTGCATTATGTGGATGCCAATTAATTTAAATCTCATGCATCAAAATACAAAAAATGTTCTCTTCATCTATGTGCCCTAAACATTAAAGGGGAGGACACAGGTCAAAGTTAAAACAATAATTAAAAGGGAGGGGCCCATTTATTTCAGTCCTAATTAAAAGAGGATCCTTGCTTTTCCAGATTCCCACCCAACTCGCAATCTGGTGACCAATTCCTTACATCAATGTTTAGTTTGAGTATGTGCAAATGAGTAAAAAACACCATGCATTAATGAAGGCTTCATTAAGAGTATTTAATGCAGTCTAAATAATAATATTGCATATTACATTGTGGTAACTTACACAGCAAAATTGTATAATCACACGATTCCAAATAAAGAAGTTCGGGTTATTGACTCACCTGCTTCAACTTTAGAGGGTTTAAGGTACTGAGAAATAGATATGGTAAACAGTCACAATTAATACAAAGTTGAAAGTTTGAAAGCTAAAAAAACATACATTACAATCATCAAACCCTATGCATCTTAGCAAAAAGAGAGTCAATTACCACCATAACTTCTCCCAAACATTCATACCGAAAGGAAATCATTAATTTTTGTCACTAGGTGGTACTGTACTTACAATAGTTCTACCGACACAAATGCATTTTTCTAAAGTTATCTCATAGCATATGACTGTAAAGGTCATTTGTAAGGTTCCTGCATGGGGACTGACATTTCACCTCATTGTTACGGTCGAGTTTACTGCTCTTTGAGGCTGACGTCAGCTTGATCATCCTGTTACATGTGAAAACATCAAAGGTTACTCACATATTCAGATAATTACCTGAATCAAAAGTTATAATTTTTTTAAGAACCTGTTTCCTTTGATTGTACTCCAGATATAATAAATAGAAGAAAGTTCTTGAAACATTCTATGTTAAATGAAACTTTGCTATAAATGGTTAAATATGTTACTTCCCGAAATTATGGTGCCGATACGAATTTATCTTTCATAATCACATATGAAATTCCGAGATTGTAACTCAATGAATTAAACAGAAAATATCCAGGTAGGTTACGAAAACGGACTCTAAAAAACTGCACTTGAATTCAAAAGCTGTAATCAAGAATTATTTACGCTAACCGTGTGCTTACCAGCGATTTCGTAAACTCAAATTGCCAGGAACCCGTTTAATTACACGATCACTGACCTCGGACGCTTCCTTCAAAATGTGATGACTATCAATTTTAGAGACTTGCTTACGCCGTTCGTTCCTATTTGAAAACTTTCTAGGCAAAACAAAATCCGTTAGATAATTTCTTTTCTCTTAACACCACGACTGTATTAAACATTCCAAACGATAGGACAAGAAATAACTTGAAGAATAAGAAAACTTTGAAATGTTATTCTAGCGATGAACCGGCGCGAGGTTTTACAGCGATGAATGCCAAAGTCACTGTTTTACCGAAACGTGATTTGAATCATATACATATAGTGAAGCTAGTATTAATCGACGATTGGTAAAAAAGGGCTGGAATTTTTCTGGTCCTTAGCGTAAGAGAAAACCCAGAGAAGACACGACTTACCCCCTCTTCTTTGTCGGATCCTTCGTAGTTCGCTTCTCTATGTTGATGACCTCTTTTCAGTCTGTTTTCTGGAGCGTCTTTGTATTTCCCTCTCGCATTTTCTCCTCGCTAGATATTCGCCTTTTTACTTATGCCTTTTCTTGTTCTCTTTCGCGTTCGTCTCACCGTATTCTGCTTACTTTGACGTTCTTTCCAACTTTCTTGCGCGTTTTACTTGACTCGCTTCACGCCTTTTACTTCTTGCTTTCTTTGGTCGCTTTGTCTCTTTCTTTCCAGGCTATTTTCACTCAAAACCCTCTCTCCACGAACTTGAATTATTACAATTTCCTCCAGTTGACAAAGCTTTAGTTCTGCTGGTATTCTTGTTTTGCGAGTTGATTAGAAATTGCAAAATACTGAGAATTACTGTTCAACTACAATCTCACCAGTTTGATTTCGCGCTCAAAACGTGGGTTGTATATCTCGTGTAATGCTTATCCGTGTGCCCTCGGTACACTGCCCTTAAGCTCGGCACTTAAGTATGCGCACTTCATTGTTATCTGCCGGTGTCTATTGGCGCACACTAATAGGGTATCCAAGTTACGCGCGCAATTGCGCTTGCGCATTACCTCCTCCCTCGCCCATCCATTACGTAATGGCTAAGATAGTGCCCGTAATGCAGCTGGCCGCGCATGCTAAAAGTAGCACTTTGTACGGTGGGTCGTGCGGCCTCAAGTCCAAATTTTTCGGCTTGATGGGTTACTATTATTTCGTATAATAATGGAGCTACGCTGCGCGAGCTGCGAGCTCCGCCATAATTATGGGGCTACACTGCGCACGTTACGAGCTCTGCTATGATTTAAGACAACATTGCGCTGAACGAAGTTCAAGTTCCATTGTAGTGCCACTGTTTTTTGTTAAATTAAGCAATGAGGTTAAAATGATGTCAGTCGTAAAACACCGAGGACTTAAACACTGTTAGACAGAAATACTTGTTTGACGACCTATTTGCACCAGTTTTGCAGTATAGTCGATTGTAAATAATGTTCTCACGTAAGCATAATACAAGGTATCTTAGCGCGATGGAAGTTGTAGGTAAATCATATTTGTCAACTACGCTTTGTTGTATATTTATTTTCGTCCTTATTTATCATGTTCTTTCGACATCCTTCAAGATCCAGTACTCAAGAGACATAAATCGACAACTTGAGAATTGTTTTTTCCTGATGATTCCAAATTTTTCCTACCTTTTAATCAAAAAAGTCCATACTATTCTGCTGATGTCTTAGGTAGTAATGTGTATAGTTTCTTTCCAGTCTTGATGGAATACGTCACACGTATGTAAGGCAACGAAAAGCGTCATGTCAAGGCCTGAAAGTAACAACCTCGCCCTCACTGTCCAACTGCTGCCGAAATTTACGAACGGAAAAAAATAAGATTCTATTTAAGAGTATATTTAAAGACTATGAAATACTAAGTGAGAAATAAAATAACAAAGGTTAAATAATCGAAACACGACGGATCGCATGTCTGTATTCAGAGCCACAGATACACGCCATTCCAAACAGCTGTTAATTTTTCCTCTAAACCATTATCGAGTCCTATACTTAAAGAAATATTTTTTAATCCATGCCAACAAAGTCTTTGACTTTAGATTATGTCTGTTGCGGAATTCTTATAACCCCGCCCGATGGTTCAAACAAATCAAGAGAACTTTATCTTCCGATGTAACAACACGATTTAATCCAAACCAATAATCTATTGGATATACAATTCTCACATCAACGGTCGTAACACAACGATCATCGAGAGATACATAGATTTTCCTACTATCCTTGCGTAAGGCAGTATTTTTACATTAATCACATGTACAGGAAAAGTACCCATCGTAATGTATCTAATCTAAGTGCCTATTACAAAATCGCACGTTCTTTCACTTTATTTAGCCTAAGAAAATGCATCCAGTTACATCATTTTATATCGTAAATATACTCGGACTTTGTCTACATCATTGTGAAATCTAATGTCACGAAATCTAACTTCATTGCGCTACAAATGTCAATTTCTAATTAATATTTGATCACAGAATAATCAAGTTAAGTATCACCTATTTCTTTCCCGACAGTCCGGTGTATATCATTGTGACCTCAGGCCCATCGGTTCTAGAGTGACCGTGACTACGCGCGAAGTATTGTTGCGTATTATGAGAGTTCGTCATCTGGTTTCGTGAATGAAACTCTTCTTTCACGTTCCGGAAATGTACAAGATTTATCCTTCTTTTAATTCTTTTTAACGGAGACTAGTGTTCATCACAGAGGAAGACTTCTTGCTGTTGTAACTTCTTGTTTATTGCTTTCAACGCGTTTCGTCTCTAGCTGAGAGTTCTCCAGGTTGATGAATACAACCAACATTGATCCGCATATATAGCACATTCGTGTGCCTAAGTTTAATTAACTTCCAATGGAAGTGACTAATAACAGACACACGATTTTGAATAGAAAAAATAGAGAGCACAATTTGTATGATTGGTTTCACTTAGAGGAACAGTTATCAGCTCTGTAACTATCACAAACTCAAGGTCATAAACAAGGTGCAAAGACCACAAGTAAACAATAAATTATGTTCAATTCTACATGTGCGAATGCTATTCTTTTGCTGCATCTTGATTTTAAGTAAAAACCGACAAATCTTTAATCGTTCGCCAAATTCAACACAGGAAAACTTAAAACCGGTTCAATCCCGTGGAAACGTGTACAATCCATTCAATTCACATCCAAAAGCGTGTATGTTTATATTTTGTGTAGCATAAAAACACTTCGTTCCCATGGTATTCAAGAGTCTGCACATTTGGTTTTCTAGATTTGATCGCTCCTAAATTTAATAAGCGACTGATTTTCAGATACTTTTGTAACAAGCGCAAATGCACTCGCCATCTCGCTTTCTTGAATGAGACGGCTGCGGCTCCTCTTCTGACTCTCGCGCTCTATTTTAGATTCGCCCTGGCGGTTCAAACTGCCAGGGTCTGATTTCACCAACAGGTTCATAAATCCTTCCCTTATGTTCACTTTCCATCTAGGCATCAAAATCCAAATAATCAGACCCCTAAATAGCACTGCACTCACTCGAACTACTATCCGCCCTATTTGCTTTGCTTAATATTCACACGTGTGACCTATAAGGTCACATGATCAAAATCGAAGCTTTTACGGCGGATGACTCACCAAGCTGCATTTAGGACAGTTTCCCAACGAATAAAGGCACAAAGAGGTATTCCAAGCACCTTGTATCTATTCAATGTGATACTTGAGGAACTTAGACGGTTTTCCGAAAAAGTGACCTTTTAGCCGTCAGTTACCTTTTAAGGCAGGACAGATTAGTGAATTTAAGAACAATTTGTTGATGGTTCATTCTTTCCACGAAATAATAAGCTGTTAACACTTTTTAACGCACTCTTACTCTAGACCCCGCTTCCCTTACTTGCATCATGTCACCGTGTTATTTCCCCGCCGTTTTCTACTGACAACTAGGAACTCTAAATTTACGAGCACTCCAGTTCCTTCCAAAATTTTTTCGTGGGAGAAGGATGGTACCCGCATCTTGTCAAGAGTATCATTAAAATGATAAGTATAAATAAACAAACTGCATGGAAGGTGTAAACAGAATAAAAAAGATGGTAAATTTGAATGAATATCTCAATATTTTGACT
The DNA here is from genome assembly GCF_964200805.1 of Pocillopora damicornis. Taxonomy (NCBI): domain Eukaryota; kingdom Metazoa; phylum Cnidaria; class Anthozoa; order Scleractinia; family Pocilloporidae; genus Pocillopora; species Pocillopora damicornis. The sequence continues at coordinate 18,385,779 of NC_142670.1, forward strand.
CATCTCCAAGTCACGAAAGTGGAAAGTTGTATCGTTGCAAACATCTCGGTAACTTGGTCGACTTGCGTATCGATGATCGAGATGGATTTATATTATTTAATTCTCCCACTTCAGCGTTTGAAACCTGCTAGTTGGACATGGATCTGTGTCAGTGGCATATTAATAATTTAGACGAAACGTTATTTGGGTAAACAATACTGTTTTGTAGATGTAATTATCAAAGGCTCCAACTCACCCGCTGTGCTTTGTGAGGTATTTTAAAGAACTGAACTTGACCTTATTGATATTCTTCAAAGTCACAGGGATTCAGTATATCAAGTATGCTGAGAAGGGGCTCTTAAAGTTTTATTTTCCTACATTGATCAACAGAATATGGATTTATATCGCTCAGAGAATCTGACCAAAGAATCTGTTTGGGACTTGCTGATTAATCATTCTTTCTCCCAGAGTTCCACCTATTTTGTGATGCTAACCGTTTTCTGTGTTCAAAACCTCGACAATGGCACAGCTTTAAAATGAAATTGAAGATAACTCTAAAACGTAAAGTGAAAACTATTCAAATACAGGAGAAATTAGAATTGAATAATTAAACAAGACGTTGTGTTTCCCATTGAAATTTAGCACAAGTTAGAATCTGAACTAAACAGTGTTATAAGTAATTGATTGTTGTAAATATAGGCTTCTAAAAGTCTCCAGACTGCTCAGTCATGCTGACATGCGTACCACAGAACTTTCTAGAATATTTAATCAAGTCACATAGTTGTTAGTATGCGTAATACTACTAATTCTTTTGTAAGCTTCTCAGTTTTGTAGCTGTTGTTTTCGGGAGTGGCTGACTGTTAAGAAAGCTATACTGTGTGAGAAAGCTGCATTGGAAGATCGTTGCCGAAAAGAAACGTTGAAGAAAACTGTGAGTTTCGCTCAGTGGTGTGTTAAGATATGAGATGGGCTGAAGTCAGTTTATCGAGCATAAGTACTGTACTGCCTTTAGGAGTCGAATACCACTCGTTATTTAATGAAGTAGTTGAGTTTGTAGGATTGTAGTGTTTTTCTGTCGGTTAGATTATACCAATATAATAATTATCTTGCTGTTGATTTCTCTCCTGAACAAAATTATTGAAAGTCTCTACTAAAGAGGGTATCTCATTGCTTGGATAGGAAACGAGGTGGATACAAGATATGCAAAGTTCAAATTCACGCCTTTTGAATATTTAAGACAGTACAGCTAAATATTTTATTTATTGCATTATATTTTTTCTAGCTCTGTTCCAATGTCTGTTATTCCCTTTATATATATATCAGTTGAAAGAATTTCGAGTTTCCTTCATATATAGTCGTGACTTTGAGTATCATTACGGAAAGGAAAGGTGGAGGTTCCGTTCTTCCGTTGTTCCATTAGTTTGCGGTTTCAGGAGGCGAGATAATTCCCAGGCGTGGCGCCAATTGTTTACGAACCTTTATGAGCTAAAATCTCGCATTTAATTTGGCGGGAATACTACCACTTTGAACGAATTTATAGAATATATTAGCTTTTGTTGCCGTATCCGATAACTGATAAATTTAACAGAAGAACCCTCAGTCGCTTAACACCTTACCGGCTCCTAACACTTCCTTCCACACTGCAGTAATTAGGCTTTCTTCTGATTTGTAGTTTGCTGGATTTTAGTGAAACTAGCGCGGATACGAATTTTTTCGTCGGAAGTCGGAAGGACACCCGCGAAGGTGGGAAATAACCTTAAACCGACTTTTTTTCAATCTAAACTACTGATCCTACTAACTCGTCAGAGGAAGATAACGGCGACTTTCGGGATTAAAAATTAACGATTTACCCTGAGATGAAGACTTTATTTTGTATATATAAATTTTTTGCGAAGAGATGTCATATAAATGAAACTGTACATTGTAATTCTTGCAAAAGACAAAGGTATCTCAAGTCTGTTATTTTTCGATATCTTCGTTCTTCTCAAACGAGAAATTTTTCAGTAAGATGGAAAAGACAAACTTAAATAGTTCACGGCTCCAACTTTGATTTAGTTCTTGTTTCCTGGCGACCACAGACTGACACTGTTTCATTTACGGCTTGATAAGCGGCATGTTGTCCCAACATCAAAATAAGCCGTAGCCATCGATATTTGAGTCAGTTATCACAAGGGTTTAATTTGGGACGATAATATCACCCATTAGAAGCGCTAATGAACATGTCTTGTATTTCCTTCGCTATAACTTATTTCTATAAATCACTTTTGACTTAGAACTGCGAAAACTCTAAGTTTATCAAGTCAAGTCTTCTTAATCATTTCACTAATCTAACAGCTGCTTTTTGGTTGAGCGTGAATAGACATGAAGTTGTTTGAAGACTGTGATTGCTGCTTAATGATTAATGAGCTTTACACAACTCCTTTACAAGAGACAAAAAATATGTAAATAGAATTCTGAAGCATTTAAACTCTAAAATTGCTTGCAGAACCTATATGATTTTCTAAGTTGCCATATTTAAATTTTTTTTGTTTATGATTGTGAAAAAGTCCCAAAATTGTATCAGCGTGTCCTCCCAATGGATGAGACAGTCAAATTTTATTTTGTTTTCGAATTATTCTCTTTTGCAGAACTGTGTAAAAAATTGATCTTGGATGAAACAATACGTCAACAAAAGACAACAGTATTCCGCTGAAATATGTTTTACGATTTTAAAAAATGTTTTTATCTGCGAAAACAAAATTATGCTTGACACCAGTTTAGGGTGGTGGAGTGTCTCCATGGGTTGCTGGATAGCCGTTAGTCGTAAAACGGCCATATAATTAAACCGCTAGGCGTAAAACTTGACAAATTTTAACTGTTAATCGTAAAAAAAAGTTTAAAATAATCCCGTCACTTAAATCAAAGTTTCCAGATGGTCGCTCTCCTATAGCGTGCAGAAATACTTTTTATAGGAAAGAAATATGGCACTTCAAAAGTTATAATGAATGTTTCAAAAACGCAAAGAGCATGGATCGTAAGATAAAAAAGTAAGTTCTTTAGGTTACCAGGATTTACAACGAACAAAACTGTCGTCCAAACGGCATCTCAAGTGTCAATATCTATTCCCACTTTGATTGCTATATATTTCTTCCTTTTCTCTTAAATTTCTGGTGCATTTTCAACCATGATTGAAAACCTTTCGCATTATAGCTT